>NW_027439566.1:0-38961 GCF_964188355.1 Buteo buteo
AACCCTAGCCGTAACCCTAACCCTAACCCTAACCCTAGCCCTAAACCTAACCCTAACCCTAACCCTAACCCTAACCTTAGCCCTAACCCTAACCCCTAACCCCTAACCGTAACGCTAACCCTAAGCCTAACCCCTAACCCCTAACCATAACCCTAAACCCTAACCCTAACCCTAACCCTAACCCTAGCCCTAACCCTAGCCCTAAGTCGTACCCTAACCCTAATCCTAACCCTAACCCAACCTTAACCCTAAAACTAACCTTAGCCCTTAAAACTAACCTAATAGAAACCCTAACCCTAACTCCTAACCCTAAGCCTAACCTAACCCTAACCCTAACCCTAGCCGTAACCCTAACCCTAACCCTAACCCTAGCCCTAACCCTAACCCTAACCCTAACCTTAGCCCTAACCCTAACCCCTAACCCCTAACCGTAACGCTAACCCTAAGCCTAACCCCTAACCCCTAACCCCTAACCCTAACCATAACCCTAAACCCTAACCCTAACCCTAACCCTAACCCTAGCCCTAACCCTAGCCCTAAGTCGTACCCTAACCCTAATCCTAACCCTAACCCAACCTTAACCCTAAAACTAACCTTAGCCCTTAAAACTAACCTAATAGAAACCCTAACCCTAACTCCTAACCCTAAGCCTAACCTAACCCTAACCCTAACCCTAGCCGTAACCCTAACCCTAACCCTAACCCTAGCCCTGAACCTAACCCTAACCCTAACCCTAACCCTAACCTTAGCCCTAACCCTAACCCCTAACCCCTAACCGTAACGCTAACCCTAAGCCTAACCCCTAACCCCTAACCCCTAACCCTAACCATAACCCTAAACCCTAACCCTAACCCTAACCCTAACCCTAGCCCTAACCCTAGCCCTAAGTCGTACCCTAACCCTAATCCTAACCCTAACCCAACCTTAACCCTAAAACTAACCTTAGCCCTTAAAACTAACCTAATAGAAACCCTAACCCTAACTCCTAACCCTAAGCCTAACCTAACCCTAACCCTAACCCTAGCCGTAACCCTAACCCTAACCCTAACCCTAGCCCTAACCCTAACCCTAACCCTAACCTTAGCCCTAACCCTAACCCCTAACCCCTAACCGTAACGCTAACCCTAAGCCTAACCCCTAACCCCTAACCCCTAACCCTAACCATAACCCTAAACCCTAACCCTAACCCTAACCCTAACCCTAGCCCTAACCCTAGCCCTAAGTCGTACCCTAACCCTAATCCTAACCCTAACCCAACCTTAACCCTAAAACTAACCTTAGCCCTTAAAACTAACCTAATAGAAACCCTAACCCTAACTCCTAACCCTAAGCCTAACCTAACCCTAACCCTAACCCTAGCCGTAACCCTAACCCTAACCCTAACCCTAGCCCTAACCCTAACCCTAACCCTAACCCTAACCTTAGCCCTAACCCTAACCCCTAACCCCTAACCGTAACGCTAACCCTAAGCCTAACCCCTAACCCCTAACCCCTAACCCTAACCATAACCCTAAACCCTAACCCTAACCCTAACCCTAACCCTAGCCCTAACCCTAGCCCTAAGTCGTACACTAACCCTAATCCTAACCCTAACCCAACCTTAACCCTAAAACTAACCTTAGCCCTTAAAACTAACCTAATAGAAACCCTAACCCTAACTCCTAACCCTAAGCCTAACCTAACCCTAACCCTAACCCTAGCCGTAACCCTAACCCTAACCCTAACCCTAGCCCTAACCCTAACCCTAACCCTAACCCTAACCTTAGCCCTAACCCTAACCCCTAACCCCTAAACGTAACGCTAACCCTAAGCCTAACCCCTAACCCCTAACCCCTAACCCTAAACATAACCCTAAACCCTAACCCTAACCCTAACCCTAACCCTAGCCCTAACCCTAGCCCTAAGTCGTACCCTAACCCTAATCCTAACCCTAACCCAACCTTAACCCTAAAACTAACCTTAGCCCTTAAAACTAACCTAATAGAAACCCTAACCCTAACTCCTAACCCTAAGCCTAACCTAACCCTAACCCTAACCCTAGCCGTAACCCTAACCCTAACCCTAACCCTAGCCCTAACCCTAACCCTAACCTTAGCCCTAACCCTAACCCCTAACCCCTAACCGTAACGCTAACCCTAAGCCTAACCCCTAACCCCTAACCCCTAACCCTAACCCTAACCCTAAACCCTAACCCTAACCCTAACCCTAACCCTAGCCCTAACCCTAGCCCTAAGTCGTACCCTAACCCTAATCCTAACCCTAACGCAACCTTAACCCTAAAACTAACCTTAGCCCTTAAAACTAACCTAATAGAAACCCTAACCCTAACTCCTAACCCTAAGCCTAACCTAACCCTAACCCTAACCCTAGCCGTAACCCTAACCCTAACCCTAACCCTAGCCCTAACCCTAACCCTAACCCTAACCCTAACCTTAGCCCTAACCCTAACCCCTAACCCCTAAACGTAACGCTAACCCTAAGCCTAACCCCTAACCCCTAACCCCTAACCCTAAACATAACCCTAAACCCTAACCCTAACCCTAACCCTAACCCTAGCCCTAACCCTAGCCCTAAGTCGTACCCTAACCCTAATCCTAACCCTAACCCAACCTTAACCCTAAAACTAACCTTAGCCCTTAAAACTAACCTAATAGAAACCCTAACCCTAACTCCTAACCCTAAGCCTAACCTAACCCTAACCCTAACCCTAGCCGTAACCCTAACCCTAACCCTAACCCTAGCCCTAACCCTAACCCTAACCTTAGCCCTAACCCTAACCCCTAACCCCTAACCGTAACGCTAACCCTAAGCCTAACCCCTAACCCCTAACCCCTAACCCTAACCCTAACCCTAAACCCTAACCCTAACCCTAACCCTAACCCTAGCCCTAACCCTAGCCCTAAGTCGTACCCTAACCCTAATCCTAACCCTAACCCAACCTTAACCCTAAAACTAACCTTAGCCCTTAAAACTAACCTAATAGAAACCCTAACCCTAACTCCTAACCCTAAGCCTAACCTAACCCTAACCCTAACCCTAGCCGTAACCCTAACCCTAACCCTAGCCCTAACCCTAACCCTAACCCTAACCTTAGCCCTAACCCTAACCCCTAACCGTAACGCTAACCCTAAGCCTAACCCCTAACCCCTAACCCCTAACCCTAACCATAACCCTAAACCCTAACCCTAACCCTAACCCTAACCCTAGCCCTAACCCTAGCCCTAAGTCGTACCCTAACCCTAATCCTAACCCTAACCTAACCTTAACCCTAAAACTAACCTTAGCCCTTAAAACTAACCTAATAGAAACCCTAACCCTAACTCCTAACCCTAACCCTAACCCTAACCCTAGCCCTAACCCTAGCCCTAAGTCGTACCCTAACCCTAACCCTAACCCTAACCCTAGCCCTAACCCTAACCCTAACCCTAACCCTAACCTTAGCCCTAACCCTAACCCCTAACCCCTAACCGTAACGCTAACGCTAAGCCTAACCCCTAACCCTAACCATAACCCTAAACCCTAACCCTAACCCTAACCCTAGCCCTAACCCTAGCCCTAAGTCGTACCCTAACCCTAAACCTAAACCTAACCCAACCTTAACCCTAAAACTAACCTTAGCCCTTAAAACTAACCTAATAGAAACCCTAACCCTAACTCCTAACCCTAAGCCTAACCTAACCCTAACCCTAGCCGTAACCCTAACCCTAACCCTAACCCTAGCCCTAACCCTAACCCTAACCCTAACCCTAACCTTAGCCCTAACCCTAACCCCTAACCCCTAACCGTAACGCTAACCCTAAGCCTAACCCCTAACCCCTAACCCCTAACACTAACCATA
This sequence comes from Buteo buteo, assembly GCF_964188355.1. Classification (NCBI taxonomy): domain Eukaryota; kingdom Metazoa; phylum Chordata; class Aves; order Accipitriformes; family Accipitridae; genus Buteo; species Buteo buteo. Next base: position 3,839 of record NW_027439566.1, read on the forward strand.
ACCCTAAACCCTAACCCTAACCCTAACCCTAACCCTAGCCCTAACCCTAGCCCTAAGTCGTACCCTAACCCTAATCCTAACCCTAACCCAACCTTAACCCTAAAACTAACCTTAGCCCTTAAAACTAACCTAATAGAAACCCTAACCCTAACTCCTAACCCTAAGCCTAACCTAACCCTAACCCTAACCCTAGCCCTAACCCTAACCCTAACCTTAGCCCTAACCCTAACCCCTAACCCCTAACTGTAACGCTAACCCTAAGCCTAACCCCTAACCCCTAACCCCTAACCCTAACCATAACCCTAAACCCTAACCCTAACCCTAACCCTAACCCTAGCCCTAACCCTAGCCCTAAGTCGTACCCTAACCCTAATCCTAACCCTAACCCAACCTTAACCCTAAAACTAACCTTAGCTCTTAAAACTAACCTAATAGAAACCCTAACCCTAACTCCTAACCCTAAGCCTAACCTAACCCTAACCCTAACCCTAGCCGTAACCCTAACCCTAACCCTAACCCTAGCCCTAACCCTAACCCTAACCCTAACCCTAACCCTAACCTTAGCCCTAACCCTAACCCCTAACCCCTAACCGTAACGCTAACCCTAAGCCTAACCCCTAACCCCTAACCCCTAACCCTAACCATAACCCTAAACCCTAACCCTAACCCTAACCCTAACCCTAGCCCTAACCCTAGCCCTAAGTCGTACCCTAACCCTAATCCTAACCCTAACCCAACCTTAACCCTAAAACTAACCTTAGCCCTTAAAACTAACCTAATAGAAACCCTAACCCTAACTCCTAACCCTAAGCCTAACCTAACCCTAACCCTAACCCTAGCCGTAACCCTAACCCTAACCCTAGCCCTAACCCTAACCCTAACCCTAACCTTAGCCCTAACCCTAACCCCTAACCCCTAACCGTAACGCTAACCCTAAGCCTAACCCCTAACCCCTAACCCCTAACCCTAACCATAACCCTAAACCCTAACCCTAACCCTAACCCTAACCCTAGCCCTAACCCTAGCCCTAAGTCGTACCCTAACCCTAATCCTAACCCTAACCCAACCTTAACCCTAAAACTAACCTTAGCCCTTAAAACTAACCTAATAGAAACCCTAACCCTAACTCCTAACCCTAAGCCTAACCTAACCCTAACCCTAACCCTAGCCGTAACCCTAACCCTAACCCTAACCCTAGCCCTAACCCTAACCCTAACCCTAACCCTAACCCTAACCCTAACCTTAGCCCTAACCCTAACCCCTAACCCCTAACCGTAACGCTAACCCTAACCCTAACCTCTAACCCCTAACCCCTAACCCTAACCATAACCCTAAACCCTAACCCTAACCTTAACCCTAACCCTAGCCCTAAGTCGTACCCTAACCCTAATCCTAACCCTAACCCAACCTTAACCCTAAAACTAACCTTAGCCCTTAAAACTAACCTAATAGAAACCCTAACCCTAACTCCTAACCCTAAGCCTAACCTAACCCTAACCCTAACCCTAGCCGTAACCCTAACCCTAACCCTAACCCTAGCCCTAACCCTAACCCCATCCCTAAACCTAACCTTAGCCCTAACCCTAACCCCTAACCCCTAACCGTAACGCTAACCCTAAGCCTAACCCCTAACCCCTAACCCCTAACCCTAACCATAACCCTAAACCCTAACCCTAACCCTAACCCTAACCCTAGCCCTAACCCTAGCCCTAAGTCGTACCCTAACCCTAATCCTAACCCTAACCCAAACTTAACCCTAAAACTAACCTTAGCCCTTAAAACTAACCTAATAGAAACCCTAACCCTAACTCCTAACCCTAACCCTAACCCTAACCCTAGCCCTAACCCTAGCCCTAAGTCGTACCCTAACCCTAACCCTAACCCTAACCCTAGCCCTAACCCTAACCCTAACCCTAACCCTAACCTTAGCCCTAACCCTAACCCCTAACCCCTAACCGTAACGCTAACCCTAAGCCTAACCCCTAACCCTAACCATAACCCTAAACCCTAACCCTAACCCTAACCCTAGCCCTAACCCTAGCCCTAAGTCGTACCCTAACCCTAAACCTAACCCTAACCCAACCTTAACCCTAAAACTAACCTTAGCCCTTAAAATTAACCTAATAGAAACCCTAACCCTAACTCCTAACCCTAAGCCTAACCTAACCCTAACCCTAGCCGTAACCCTAACCCTAACCCTAACCCTAGCCCTAACCCTAACCCTAACCCTAACCCTAACCTTAGCCCTAACCCTAACCCCTAACCCCTAACCGTAACGCTAACCCTAAGCCTAACCCCTAACCCCTAACCCCTAACACTAACCATAACCCTAAACCCTAACCCTAACCCTAACCCTAACCCTAGCCCTAACCCTAGCCCTAAGTCGTACCCTAACCCTAATCCTAACCCTAACCCAACCTTAACCCTAAAACTAACCTTAGCCCTTAAAACTAACCTAATAGAAACCCTAACCCTAACTCCTAACCCTAAGCCTAACCTAACCCTAACCCTAACCCTAGCCCTAACCCTAACCCTAACCTTAGCCCTAACCCTAACCCCTAACCCCTAACCGTAACGCTAACCCTAAGCCTAACCCCTAACCCCTAACCCCTAACCCTAACCATAACCCTAAACCCTAACCCTAACCCTAACCCTAACCCTAGCCCTAACCCTAGCCCTAAGTCGTACCCTAACCCTAATCCTAACCCTAACCCAACCTTAACCCTAAAACTAACCTTAGCTCTTAAAACTAACCTAATAGAAACCCTAACCCTAACTCCTAACCCTAAGCCTAACCTAACCCTAACCCTAACCCTAGCCGTAACCCTAACCCTAACCCTAACCCTAGCCCTAACCCTAACCCTAACCCTAACCCTAACCCTAACCTTAGCCCTAACCCTAACTCCTAACCCCTAACCGTAACGCTAACCCTAAGCCTAACCCCTAACCCCTAACCCCTAACCCTAACCATAACCCTAAACCCTAACCCTAACCCTAACCCTAACCCTAGCCCTAACCCTAGCCCTAAGTCGTACCCTAACCCTAATCCTAACCCTAACCCAACCTTAACCCTAAAACTAACCTTAGCCCTTAAAACTAACCTAATAGAAACCCTAACCCTAACTCCTAACCCTAAGCCTAACCTAACCCTAACCCTAACCCTAGCCGTAACCCTAACCCTAACCCTAACCCTAGCCCTAACCCTAACCCTAACCTTAGCCCTAACCCTAACCCCTAACCCCTAACCGTAACGCTAACCCTAAGCCTAACCCCTAACCCCTAACCCCTAACCCTAACCATAACCCTAAACCCTAACCCTAACCCTAACCCTAACCCTAGCCCTAACCCTAGCCCTAAGTCGTACCCTAACCCTAATCCTAACCCTAACCCAACCTTAACCCTAAAACTAACCTTAGCCCTTAAAACTAACCTAATAGAAACCCTAACCCTAACTCCTAACCCTAAGCCTAACCTAACCCTAACCCTAACCCTAGCCGTAACCCTAACCCTAACCCTAACCCTAGCCCTAACCCTAACCCTAACCCTAACCCTAACCTTAGCCCTAACCCTAACCCCTAACCCCTAACCGTAACGCTAACCCTAAGCCTAACTCCTAACCCCTAACCCCTAACCCTAACCATAACCCTAAACCCTAACCCTAACCCTAACCCTAACCCTAGCCCTAACCCTAGCCCTAAGTCGTACCCTAACCCTAATCCTAACCCTAACCCAACCTTAACCCTAAAACTAACCTTAGCCCTTAAAACTAACCTAATAGAAACCCTAACCCTAACTCCTAACCCTAAGCCTAACCTAACCCTAACCCTAACCCTAGCCGTAACCCTAACCCTAACCCTAACCCTAGCCCTAACCCTAACCCTAACCCTAACCCTAACCCTAACCTTAGCCCTAACCCTAACCCCTAACCCCTAACCGTAACGCTAACCCTAACCCTAACCCCTAACCCCTAACCCCTAACCCTAACCATAACCCTAAACCCTAACCCTAACCTTAACCCTAACCCTAGCCCTAAGTCGTACCCTAACCCTAATCCTAACCCTAACCCAACCTTAACCCTAAAACTAACCTTAGCCCTTAAAACTAACCTAATAGAAACCCTAACCCTAACTCCTAACCCTAAGCCTAACCTAACCCTAACCCTAACCCTAGCCGTAACCCTAACCCTAACCCTAACCCTAGCCCTAACCCTAACCCTAACCCTAACCCTAACCTTAGCCCTAACCCTAACCCCTAACCCCTAACCGTAACGCTAACCCTAAGCCTAACCCCTAACCCCTAACCCCTAACCCTAACCATAACCCTAAACATAACCCTAAACCCTAACCCTAACCCTAACCCTAACCCTAGCCCTAACCCTAGCCCTAAGTCGTACCCTAACCCTAATCCTAACCCTAACCCAACCTTAACCCTAAAACTAACCTTAGCCCTTAAAACTAACCTAATAGAAACCCTAACCCTAACTCCTAACCCTAAGCCTAACCTAACCCTAACCCTAACCCTAGCCGTAACCCTAACCCTAACCCTAACCCTAGCCCTAACCCTAACCCTAACCTTAGCCCTAACCCTAACCCCTAACCCCTAACCGTAACGCTAACCCTAAGCCTAACCCCTAACCCCTAACCCCTAACCCTAACCATAACCCTAAACCCTAACCCTAACCCTAACCCTAACCCTAGCCCTAACCCTAGCCCTAAGTCGTACCCTAACCCTAATCCTAACCCTAACCCAACCTTAACCCTAAAACTAACCTTAGCCCTTAAAACTAACCTAATAGAAACCCTAACCCTAACTCCTAACCCTAAGCCTAACCTAACCCTAACCCTAACCCTAGCCGTAACCCTAACCCTAACCCTAGCCCTAACCCTAACCCTAACCCTAACCTTAGCCCTAACCCTAACCCCTAACCCCTAACCGTAACGCTAACCCTAAGCCTAACCCCTAACCCCTAACCCCTAACCCTAACCATAACCCTAAACCCTAACCCTAACCCTAACCCTAACCCTAGCCCTAACCCTAGCCCTAAGTCGTACCCTAACCCTAATCCTAACCCTAACCCAACCTTAACCCTAAAACTAACCTTAGCCCTTAAAACTAACCTAATAGAAACCCTAACCCTAACTCCTAACCCTAAGCCTAACCTAACCCTAACCCTAACCCTAGCCGTAACCCTAACCCTAACCCTAACCCTAGCCCTAACCCTAACCCTAACCCTAACCCTAACCTTAGCCCTAACCCTAACCCCTAACCCCTAACCGTAACGCTAACCCTAAGCCTAACTCCTAACCCCTAACCCCTAACCCTAACCATAACCCTAAACCCTAACCCTAACCCTAACCCTAACCCTAGCCCTAACCCTAGCCCTAAGTCGTACCCTAACCCTAATCCTAACCCTAACCCAACCTTAACCCTAAAACTAACCTTAGCCCTTAAAACTAACCTAATAGAAACCCTAACCCTAACTCCTAACCCTAAGCCTAACCTAACCCTAACCCTAACCCTAGCCGTAACCCTAACCCTAACCCTAACCCTAGCCCTAACCCTAACCCTAACCCTAACCCTAACCCTAACCTTAGCCCTAACCCTAACCCCTAACCCCTAACCGTAACGCTAACCCTAACCCTAACCCCTAACCCCTAACCCCTAACCCTAACCATAACCCTAAACCCTAACCCTAACCTTAACCCTAACCCTAGCCCTAAGTCGTACCCTAACCCTAATCCTAACCCTAACCCAACCTTAACCCTAAAACTAACCTTAGCCCTTAAAACTAACCTAATAGAAACCCTAACCCTAACTCCTAACCCTAAGCCTAACCTAACCCTAACCCTAACCCTAGCCGTAACCCTAACCCTAACCCTAACCCTAGCCCTAACCCTAACCCTAACCCTAACCCTAACCTTAGCCCTAACCCTAACCCCTAACCCCTAACCGTAACGCTAACCCTAAGCCTAACCCCTAACCCCTAACCCCTAACCCTAACCATAACCCTAAACCCTAACCCTAACCCTAACCCTAGCCCTAACCCTAGCCCTAAGTCGTACCCTAACCCTAAACCTAACCCTAACCCAACCTTAACCCTAAAACTAACCTTAGCCCTTAAAACTAACCTAATAGAAACCCTAACCCTAACTCCTAACCCTAAGCCTAACCTAACCCTAACCCTAGCCGTAACCCTAACCCTAACCCTAACCCTAGCCCTAACCCTAACCCTAACCCTAACCCTAACCTTAGCCCTAACCCTAACCCCTAACCCCTAACCGTAACGCTAACCCTAAGCCTAACCCCTAACCCCTAACCCCTAACCCTAACCATAACCCTAAACCCTAACCCTAACCCTAACCCTAACCCTAGCCCTAACCCTAGCCCTAAGTCGTACCCTAACCCTAATCCTAACCCTAACCCAACCTTAACCCTAAAACTAACCTTAGCCCTTAAAACTAACCTAATAGAAACCCTAACCCTAACTCCTAACCCTAAGCCTAACCTAACCCTAACCCTAACCCTAGCCCTAACCCTAACCCTAACCTTAGCCCTAACCCTAACCCCTAACCCCTAACCGTAACGCTAACCCTAAGCCTAACCCCTAACCCCTAACCCCTAACCCTGAACATAACCCTAAACCCTAACCCTAACCCTAACCCTAACCCGAGCCCTAAGTCGTACCCTAACCCTAATCCTAACCCTAACCCAACCTTAACCCTAAAACTAACCTTAGCCCTTAAAACTAACCTAATAAAAACCCTAACCCTAACTCCTAACCCTAAGCCTAACCTAACCCTAACCCTAACCCTAGCCATAACCCTAACCCTAACCCTAACCCTAACCCTAACCCTAACCCTAACCTTAGCCCTAACCCTAACCCCTAACCCCTAACCGTAACGCTAACCCTAAGCCTAACCCCTAACCCCTAACCCCTAACCCTAACCATAACCCTAAACCCTAACCCTAACCCTAACCCTAACCCTAGCCCTAACCCTAGCCCTAAGTCGTACCCTAACCCTAATCCTAACCCTAACCCAACCTTAACCCTAAAACTAACCTTAGCCCTTAAAACTAACCTAATAGAAACCCTAACCCTAACTCCTAACCCTAAGCCTAACCTAACCCTAACCCTAACCCTAGCCGTAACCCTAACCCTAACCCTAACCCTAGCCCTAACCCTAACCCTAACCCTAACCCTAACCTTAGCCCTAACCCTAACCCCTAACCCCTAACCGTAACGCTAACCCTAAGCCTAACCCCTAACCCCTAACCCCTAACCCTAACCATAACCCTAAACCCTAACCCTAACCCTAACCCTAACCCTAGCCCTAACCCTAGCCCTAAGTCGTACCCTAACCCTAATCCTAACCCTAACCCAACCTTAACCCTAAAACTAACCTTAGCCCTTAAAACTAACCTAATAGAAACCTTAACCCTAACTCCTAACCCTAAGCCTAACCTAACCCTAACCCTAACCCTAGCCGTAACCCTAACCCTAACCCTAACCCTAGCCCTAACCCTAACCCTAACCCTAACCCTAACCCTAACCTTAGCCCTAACCCTAACCCCTAACCCCTAACCGTAACGCTAACCCTAAGCCTAACCCCTAACCCCTAACCCCTAACCCTAACCATAACCCTAAACCCTAACCCTAACCCTAACCCTAACCCTAGCCCTAACCCTAGCCCTAAGTCGTACCCTAACCCTAATCCTAACCCTAACCCAACCTTAACCCTAAAACTAACCTTAGCCCTTAAAACTAACCTAATAGAAACCCTAACCCTAACTCCTAACCCTAAGCCTAACCTAACCCTAACCCTAACCCTAGCCGTAACCCTAACCCTAACCCTAACCCTAGCCCTAACCCTAACCCTAACCCTAACCTTAGCCCTAACCCTAACCCCTAACCCCTAACCGTAACGCTAACCCTAAGCCTAACCCCTAACCCCTAACCCCTAACCCTAACCATAACCCTAAACCCTAACCCTAACCCTAACCCTAACCCTAGCCCTAACCCTAGCCCTAAGTCGTACCCTAACCCTAATCCTAACCCTAACCCAACCTTAACCCTAAAACTAACCTTAGCCCTTAAAACTAACCTAATAGAAACCCTAACCCTAACTCCTAACCCTAAGCCTAACCTAACCCTAACCCTAACCCTAGCCGTAACCCTAACCCTAACCCTAACCCTAGCCCTAACCCTAACCCTAACCCTAACCCTAACCTTAGCCCTAACCCTAACCCCTAACCCCTAACCGTAACGCTAACCCTAAGCCTAACCCCTAACCCCTAACCCCTAACCCTAACCATAACCCTAAACCCTAACCCTAACCCTAACCCTAACCCTAGCCCTAACCCTAGCCCTAAGTCGTACCCTAACCCTAATCCTAACCCTAACCCAACCTTAACCCTAAAACTAACCTTAGCCCTTAAAACTAACCTAATAGAAACCTTAACCCTAACTCCTAACCCTAAGCCTAACCTAACCCTAACCCTAACCCTAGCCCTAACCCTAACCCTAACCTTAGCCCTAACCCTAACCCCTAACCCCTAACCGTAACGCTAACCCTAAGCCTAACCCCTAACCCCTAACCCCTAACCCTGAACATAACCCTAAACCCTAACCCTAACCCTAACCCTAACCCTAGCCCTAAGTCGTACCCTAACCCTAATCCTAACCCTAACCCAACCTTAACCCTAAAACTAACCTTAGCCCTTAAAACTAACCTAATAGAAACCCTAACCCTAACTCCTAACCCTAAGCCTAACCTAACCCTAACCCTAACCCTAGCCGTAACCCTAACCCTAACCCTAACCCTAGCCCTAACCCTAACCCTAACCCTAACCCTAACCCTAACCTTAGCCCTAACCCTAACCCCTAACCCCTAACCGTAACGCTAACCCTAAGCCTAACCCCTAACCCCTAACCCCTAACCCTAACCATAACCCTAAACCCTAACCCTAACCCTAACCCTAACCCTAGCCCTAACCCTAGCCCTAAGTCGTACCCTAACCCTAATCCTAACCCTAACCCAACCTTAACCCTAAAACTAACCTTAGCCCTTAAAACTAACCTAATAGAAACCCTAACCCTAACTCCTAACCCTAAGCCTAACCTAACCCTAACCCTAACCCTAGCCGTAACCCTAACCCTAACCCTAACCCTAGCCGTAACCCTAACCCTAACCCTAACCTTAGCCCTAACCCTAACCCCTAACCCCTAACCGTAACGCTAACCCTAAGCCTAACCCCTAACCCCTAACCCCTAACCCTAACCATAACCCTAAACCCTAACCCTAACCCTAACCCTAACCCTAGCCCTAACCCTAGCCCTAAGTCGTACCCTAACCCTAATCCTAACCCTAACCCAACCTTAACCCTAAAACTAACCTTAGCCCTTAAAACTAACCTAATAAAAACCCTAACCCTAACTCCTAACCCTAAGCCTAACCTAACCCTAACCCTAAACCTAGCCATAACCCTAACCCTAACCCTAACCCTAGCCCTAACCCTAACCCTAACCCTAACCTTAGCCCTAACCCTAACCCCTAACCCCTAACCGTAACGCTAACCCTAAGCCTAACCCCTAACCCCTAACCCCTAACCCTAACCATAACCCTAAACCCTAACCCTAACCCTAACCCTAACCCTAGCCCTAACCCTAGCCCTAAGTCGTACCCTAACCCTAATCCTAACCCTAACCCAACCTTAACCCTAAAACTAACCTTAGCCCTTAAAACTAACCTAATAGAAACCCTAACCCTAACTCCTAACCCTAAGCCTAACCTAACCCTAACCCTAACCCTAGCCGTAACCCTAACCCTAACCCTAACCCTAGCCCTAAACCTAACCCTAACCCTAACCCTAACCTTAGCCCTAACCCTAACCCCTAACCCCTAACCGTAACGCTAACCCTAAGCCTAACCCCTAACCCCTAACCCCTAACCCTAACCATAACCCTAAACCCTAACCCTAACCCTAACCCTAACCCTAGCCCTAACCCTAGCCCTAAGTCGTACCCTAACCCTAATCCTAACCCTAACCCAACCTTAACCCTAAAACTAACCTTAGCCCTTAAAACTAACCTAATAGAAACCCTAACCCTAACTCCTAACCCTAAGCCTAACCTAACCCTAACCCTAACCCTAGCCGTAACCCTAACCCTAACCCTAACCCTAGCCCTAAACCTAACCCTAACCCTAACCCTAACCTTAGCCCTAACCCTAACCCCTAACCCCTAACCGTAACGCTAACCCTAAGCCTAACCCCTAACCCCTAACCCCTAACCCTAACCATAACCCTAAACCCTAACCCTAACCCTAACCCTAACCCTAGCCCTAACCCTAGCCCTAAGTCGTACCCTAACCCTAATCCTAACCCTAACCCAACCTTAACCCTAAAACTAACCTTAGCCCTTAAAACTAACCTAATAGAAACCCTAACCCTAACTCCTAACCCTAAGCCTAACCTAACCCTAACCCTAACCCTAGCCGTAACCCTAACCCTAACCCTAACCCTAGCCCTAACCCTAACCCTAACCCTAACCTTAGCCCTAACCCTAACCCCTAACCCCTAACCGTAACGCTAACCCTAAGCCTAACCCCTAACCCCTAACCCCAACCATAACCCTAAACCCTAACCCTAACCCTAACCCTAACCCTAGCCCTAACCCTAGCCCTAAGTCGTACCCTAACCCTAATCCTAACCCTAACCCAACCTTAACCCTAAAACTAACCTTAGCCCTTAAAACTAACCTAATAGAAACCCTAACCCTAACTCCTAACCCTAAGCCTAACCTAACCCTAACCCTAACCCTAGCCGTAACCCTAACCCTAACCCTAACCCTAGCCCTAACCCTAACCCTAACCCTAACCCTAACCTTAGCCCTAACCCTAACCCCTAACCCCTAACCGTAACGCTAACCCTAAGCCTAACCCCTAACCCCTAACCCCTAACCCTAACCATAACCCTAAACCCTAACCCTAACCCTAACCCTAACCCTAGCCCTAACCCTAGCCCTAAGTCGTACCCTAACCCTAATCCTAACCCTAACCCAACCTTAACCCTAAAACTAACCTTAGCCCTTAAAACTAACCTAATAGAAACCTTAACCCTAACTCCTAACCCTAAGCCTAACCTAACCCTAACCCTAACCCTAGCCCTAACCCTAACCCTAACCCTAACCCTAGCCCTAACCCTAACCCTAACCCTAACCCTAACCTTAGCCCTAACCCTAACCCCTAACCCCTAACCGTAACGCTAACCCTAAGCCTAACCCCTAACCCCTAACCCCTAACCCTGAACATAACCCTAAACCCTAACCCTAACCCTAACCCTAACCCTAGCCCTAACCCTAGCCCTAAGTCGTACCCTAACCCTAATCCTAACCCTAACCCAACCTTAACCCTAAAACTAACCTTAGCCCTTAAAACTAACCTAATAGAAACCCTAACCCTAACTCCTAACCCTAAGCCTAACCTAACCCTAACCCTAACCCTAGCCGTAACCCTAACCCTAACCCTAACCCTAGCCCTAACCCTAACCCTAACCCTAACCCTAACCTTAGCCCTAACCCTAACCCCTAACCCCTAACCGTAACGCTAACCCTAAGCCTAACCCCTAACCCCTAACCCCTAACCCTAACCATAACCCTAAACCCTAACCCTAACCCTAACCCTAACCCTAGCCCTAACCCTAGCCCTAAGTCGTACCCTAACCCTAATCCTAACCCTAACCCAACCTTAACCCTAAAACTAACCTTAGCCCTTAAAACTAACCTAATAGAAACCCTAACCCTAACTCCTAACCCTAAGCCTAACCTAACCCTAACCCTAACCCTAGCCGTAACCCTAACCCTAACCCTAACCCTAGCCCTAACCCTAACCCTAACCCTAACCTTAGCCCTAACCCTAACCCCTAACCCCTAACCGTAACGCTAACCCTAAGCCTAACCCCTAACCCCTAACCCCTAACCCTAACCATAACCCTAAACCCTAACCCTAACCCTAACCCTAACCCTAGCCCTAACCCTAGCCCTAAGTCGTACCCTAACCCTAATCCTAACCCTAACCCAACCTTAACCCTAAAACTAACCTTAGCCCTTAAAACTAACCTAATAGAAACCCTAACCCTAACTCCTAACCCTAAGCCTAACCTAACCCTAACCCTAACCCTAGCCGTAACCCTAACCCTAACCCTAACCCTAGCCCTAACCCTAACCCTAACCCTAACCCTAACCTTAGCCCTAACCCTAACCCCTAACCCCTAACCGTAACGCTAACCCTAAGCCTAACCCCTAACCCCTAACCCCTAACCCTAACCATAACCCTAAACCCTAACCCTAACCCTAACCCTAGCCCTAAGTCGTACCCTAACCCTAATCCTAACCCTAACCCAACCTTAACCCTAAAACTAACCTTAGCCCTTAAAACTAACCTAATAGAAACCCTAACCCTAACTCCTAACCCTAAGCCTAACCTAACCCTAACCCTAACCCTAGCCGTAACCCTAACCCTAACAATAACCCTAGCCCTAACCCTAACCCTAACCCTAACCCTAACCTTAGCCCTAACCCTAACCCCTAACCCCTAACCGTAACGCTAACCCTAAGCCTAACCCCTAACCCCTAACCCTAACCATAACCCTAAACCCTAACCCTAACCCTAACCCTAGCCCTAACCCTAGCCCTAAGTCGTACCCTAACCCTAATCCTAACCCTAACCCAACCTTAACCCTAAAACTAACCTTAGCCCTTAAAACTAACCTAATAGAAACCCTAACCCTAACTCCTAACCCTAAGCCTAACCTAACCCTAACCCTAACCCTAGCCGTAACCCTAACCCTAACCCTAACCCTAGCCCTAACCCTAACCCTAACCCTAACCCTAACCTTAGCCCTAACCCTAACCCCTAACCCCTAACCGTAACACTAACCCTAAGCCTAACCCCTAACCCCTAACCCCTAACCCTAACCATAACCCTAAACCCTAACCCTAACCCTAACCCTAACCCTAGCCCTAACCCTAGCCCTAAGTCGTACCCTAACCCTAATCCTAACCCTAACCCAACCTTAACCCTAAAACTAACCTTAGCCCTTAAATCTAACCTAATAGAAACCCTAACCCTAACTCCTAACCCTAAGCCTAACCTAACCCTAACCCTAACCCTAGCCGTAACCCTAACCCTAACCCTAACCCTAGCCCTAACCCTAACCCTAACCCTAACCCTAACCTTAGCCCTAACCCTAACCCCTAAACCCTAACCGTAACGCTAACCCTAAGCCTAACCCCTAACCCCTAACCCCTAACCCTAACCATAACCCTAAAACCTAACCCTAACCCTATCCCTAACCCTAGCCCTAAGCCTAGCCCTAAGTCGTACCCTAACCCTAATCCTAACCCTAACCCAACCTTAACCCTAAAACTAACCTTAGCCCTTAAAACTAACCTAATAGAAACCCTAACCCTAACTCCTAACCCTAAGCCTAACCTAACCCTAACCCTAACCCTAGCCGTAACCCTAACCCTAACCCTAACCCTAGCCCTAACCCTAACCCTAACCCTAACCCTAACCCTAACCTTAGCCCTAACCCTAACCCCTAACCCCTAACCGTAACGCTAACCCTAAGCCTAACCCCTAACCCCTAACCCCTAACCCTAACCATAACCCTAAACCCTAACCCTAACCCTAACCCTAACCCTAGCCCTAACCCTAGCCCTAAGTCGTACCCTAACCCTAATCCTAACCCTAACCCAACCTTAACCCTAAAACTAACCTTAGCCCTTAAAACTAACCTAATAGAAACCCTAACCCTAACTCCTAACCCTAAGACTAACCTAACCCTAACCCTAACCCTAGCCGTAACCCTAACCCTAACCCTAACCCTAGCCCTAAACCTAACCCTAACCCTAACCCTAACCTTAGCCCTAACCCTAACCCCTAACCCCTAACCGTAACGCTAACCCTAAGCCTAACCCCTAACCCCTAACCCCTAACCCTAACCATAACCCTAAACCCTAACCCTAACCCTAACCCTAACCCTAGCCCTAACCCTAGCCCTAAGTCGTACCCTAACCCTAATCCTAACCCTAACCCAACCTTAACCCTAAAACTAACCTTAGCCCTTAAAACTAACCTAATAGAAACCCTAACCCTAACTCCTAACCCTAAGCCTAACCTAACCCTAACCCTAACCCTAGCCGTAACCCTAACCCTAACCCTAACCCTAGCCCTAACCCTAACCCTAACCCTAACCCTAACCTTAGCCCTAACCCTAACCCCTAACCCCTAACCGTAACGCTAACCCTAAGCCTAACCCCTAACCCCTAACCCCTAACCCTAAACATAACCCTAAACCCTAACCCTAACCCTAACCCTAGCCCTAAGTCGTACCCTAACCCTAATCCTAACCCTAACCCAACCTTAACCCTAAAATTAACCTTAGCCCTTAAAACTAACCTAATAGAAACCCTAACCCTAACTCCTAACCCTAAGCCTAACCTAACCCTAACCCTAGCCGTAACCCTAACCCTAACCCTAACCCTAGCCCTGACCCTAACCCTAACCCTAACCCTAACCTTAGCCCTAACCCTAACCCCTAACCCCTAACCGTAACGCTAACCCTAAGCCTAACCCCTAACCCCTAACCCCAACCATAACCCTAAACCCTAACCCTAACCCTAACCCTAGCCCTAACCCTAGCCCTAAGTCGTACCCTAACCCTAATCCTAACCCTAACCCAACCTTAACCCTAAAACTAACCTTAGCCCTTAAAACTAACCTAATAGAAACCCTAACCCTAACTCCTAACCCTAAGACTAACCTAACCCTAACCCTAACCCTAGCCGTAACCCTAAACCTAACCCTAACCCTAGCCCTAACCCTAACCCTAACCCTAACCCTAACCTTAGCCCTAACCCTAACCCCTAACCCCTAACCGTAACGCTAACCCTAAGCCTAACCCCTAACCTCTAACCCCTAACCCTAACCATAACCCTAAACCCTAACCCTAACCCTAACCCTAACCCTAGCCCTAACCCTAGCCCTAAGTCGTACCCTAACCCTAATCCTAACCCTAACCCAACCTTAACCCTAAAACTAACCTTAGCCCTTAAAACTAACCTAATAGAAACCCTAACCCTAACTCCTAACCCTAAGCCTAACCTAACCCTAACCCTAACCCTAGCCGTAACCCTAACCCTAACCCTAACCCTAGCCCTAACCCTAACCCTAACCCTAACCCTAACCTTAGCCCTAACCCTAACCCCTAACCCCTAACCGTAACGCTAACCCTAAGCCTAACCCCTAACCCCTAACCCTACCATAACCCTAAACCCTAACCCTAACCCTAACCCTAACCCTAGCCCTAACCCTAGCCCTAAGTCGTACCCTAACCCTAATCCTAACCCTAACCCAACCTTAACCCTAAAACTAACCTTAGCCCTTAAAACTAACCTAATAGAAACACTAACCCTAACTCCTAACCCTAAGCCTAACCTAACCCTAACCCTAGCCGTAACCCTAACCCTAACCCTAACCCTAGCCCTAACCCTAACCCTAAACCTAACCCTAACCTTAGCCCTAACCCTAACCCCTAACCCCTAACCGTAATGCTAACCCTAAGCCTAACCCCTAACCCCTAACCCCTAACCCTAACCCTAACCCTAAACCCTAACCCTAACCCTAACCCTAACCCTAGCCCTAACCCTAGCCCTAAGTCGTACCCTAACCCTAATCCTAACCCTAACCCAACCTTAACCCTAAAACTAACCTTAGCCCTTAAAACTAACCTAATAGAAACCCTAACCCTAACTCCTAACCCTAAGCCTAACCTAACCCTAACCCTAACCCTAGCCGTAACCCTAACCCTAGCCCTAACCCTAACCCTAACCCTAACCCTAACCTTAGCCCTAACCCTAACCCCTAACCCCTAACCGTAACGCTAACCCTAAGCCTAACCCCTAACCCCTAACCCCTAACCCTAACCATAACCCTAAACCCTAACCCTAACCCTAAACCTAACCCTAGCCCTAACCCTAGCCCTAAGTCGTACCCTAACCCTAATCCTAACCCTAACCCAACCTTAACCCTAAAACTAACCTTAGCCCTTAAAACTAACCTAATAGAAACCCTAACCCTAACTCCTAACCCTAAGCCTAACCTAACCCTAACCCTAACCCTAGCCGTAACCCTAACCCTAACCCTAACCCTAGCCCTAACCCTAACCCTAACCCTAACCCTAACCTTAGCCCTAACCCTAACCCCTAACCCCTAACCGTAACGCTAACCCTAAGCCTAACCCCTAACCCCTAACCCCTAACCCTAACCATAACCCTAAACCCTAACCCTAACCCTAACCCTAACCCTAGCCCTAACCCTAGCCCTAAGTCGTACCCTAACCCTAATCCTAACCCTAACCCAACCTTAACCCTAAAACTAACCTTAGCCCTTAAAACTAACCTAATAGAAACCTTAACCCTAACTCCTAACCCTAAGCCTAACCTAACCCTAACCCTAACCCTAGCCGTAACCCTAACCCTAACCCTAACCCTAGCCCTAACCCTAACCCTAACCCTAACCCTAACCTTAGCCCTAACCCTAACCCCTAACCCCTAACCGTAACGCTAACCCTAAGCCTAACCCCTAACCCCTAACCCCTAACCCTAAACATAACCCTAAACCCTAACCCTAACCCTAACCCTAACCCTAGCCCTAACCCTAGCCCTAAGTCGTACCCTAACCCTAATCCTAACCCTAACCCAACCTTAACCCTAAAACTAACCTTAGCCCTTAAAACTAACCTAATAGAAACCCTAACCCTAACTCCTAACCCTAAGCCTAACCTAACCCTAACCCTAACCCTAGCCGTAACCCTAACCCTAACCCTAACCCTAGCCCTAACCCTAACCCTAACCCTAACCCTAACCTTAGCCCTAACCCTAACCCCTAACCCCTAACTGTAACGCTAACCCTAAGCCTAACCCCTAACCCCTAACCCCTAACCCTAACCATAACCCTAAACCCTAACCCTAACCCTAACCCTAACCCTAGCCCTAGCCCTAAGTCGTACCCTAACCCTAATCCTAACCCTAACCCAACCTTAACCCTAAAACTAACCTTAGCCCTTAAAACTAACCTAATAGAAACCCTAACCCTAACTCCTAACCCTAAGCCTAACCTAACCCTAACCCTAACCCTAGCCGTAACCCTAACCCTAACCCTAACCCTAGCCCTAACCCTAACCCTAACCCTAACCTTAGCCCTAACCCTAACCCCTAACCCCTAACCGTAACGCTAACCCTAAGCCTAACCCCTAACCCCTAACCCCTAACCCTAACCATAACCCTAAACCCTAACCCTAACCCTAACCCTAACCCTAGCCCTAACCCTAGCCCTAAGTCGTACCCTAACCCTAATCCTAACCCTAACCCAACCTTAACCCTAAAACTAACCTTAGCCCTTAAAACTAACCTAATAGAAACCCTAACCCTAACTCCTAACCCTAAGCCTAACCTAACCCTAACCCTAGCCGTAACCCTAACCCTAACCCTAACCCTAGCCCTGACCCTAACCCTAACCCTAACCCTAACCTTAGCCCTAACCCTAACCCATAACCCCTAACCGTAACGCTAACCCTAAGCCTAACCCCTAACCCCTAACCCCAACCATAACCCTAAACCCTAACCCTAACCCTAACCCTAGCCCTAACCCTAGCCCTAAGTCGTACCCTAACCCTAATCCTAACCCTAACCCAACCTTAACCCTAAAACTAACCTTAGCCCTTAAAACTAACCTAATAGAAACCCTAACCCTAACTCCTAACCCTAAGCCTAACCTAACCCTAACCCTAACCCTAGCCGTAACCCTAACCCTAACCCTAACCCTAGCCCTAACCCTAACCCTAACCCTAACCCTAACCTTAGCCCTAACCCTAACCCCTAACCCCTAACCGTAACGCTAACCCTAAGCCTAACCCCTAACCCCTAACCCCTAACCCTAACCATAACCCTAAACCCTAACCCTAACCCTAACCCTAACCCTAGCCCTAACCCTAGCCCTAAGTCGTACCCTAACCCTAATCCTAACCCTAACCCAACCTTAACCCTAAAACTAACCTTAGCCCTTAAAACTAACCTAATAGAAACCCTAACCCTAACTCCTAACCCTAAGCCTAACCTAACCCTAACCCTAACCCTAGCCGTAACCCTAACCCTAACCCTAACCCTAGCCCTAACCCTAACCCTAACCCTAACCCTAACCTTAGCCCTAACCCTAACCCCTAACCCCTAACCGTAACGCTAACCCTAAGCCTAACCCCTAACCCCTAACCCTAACCATAACCCTGAACCCTAACCCTAACCCTAACCCTAACCCTAGCCCTAACCCTAGCCCTAAGTCGTACCCTAACCCTAATCCTAACCCTAACCCAACCTTAACCCTAAAACTAACCTTAGCCCTTAAAACTAACCTAATAGAAACCCTAACCCTAACTCCTAACCCTAAGCCTAACCTAACCCTAACCCTAACCCTAGCCGTAACCCTAACCCTAACCCTAACCCTAGCCCTAACCCTAACCCTAACCCTAACCCTAACCTTAGCCCTAACCCTAACCCCTAACCCCTAACCGTAACGCTAACCCTAAGCCTAACCCCTAACCCCTAACCCCTAACCCTAACCCTAACCCTAAACCCTAACCCTAACCCTAACCCTAACCCTAGCCCTAACCCTAGCCCTAAGTTGTACCCTAACCCTAATCCTAACCCTAACCCAACCTTAACCCTAAAACTAACCTTAGCCCTTAAAACTAACCTAATAGAAACCCTAACCCTAACTCCTAACCCTAAGCCTAACCTAACCCTAACCCTAACCCTAGCCGTAACCCTAACCCTAACCCTAACCCTAGCCCTAACCCTAACCCTAACCCTAACCCTAACCTTAGCCCTAACCCTAACCCCTAACCCCTAACCGTAACGCTAACCCTAAGCCTAACCCCTAACCCCTAACCCCTAACCCTAACCCTAAACCCTAACCCTAACCCTAGCCCTAACCCTAGCCCTAAGTCGTACCCTAACCCTAATCCTAACCCTAACCCAACCTTAACCCTAAAACTAACCTTAGCCCTTAAAACTAACCTAATAGAAACCCTAACCCTAACTCCTAACCCTAAGCCTAACCTAACCCTAACCCTAACCCTAGCCGTAACCCTAACCCTAACCCTAACCCTAGCCCTAACCCTAACCCTAACCCTAACCCTAACCTTAGCCCTAACCCTAACCCCTAACCCCTAACCGTAACGCTAACCCTAAGCCTAACCCCTAACCCCTAACCCCTAACCCTAACCATAACCCTAAACCCTAACCCTAACCCTAACCCTAGCCCTAACCCTAGCCCTAAGTCGTACCCTAACCCTAATCCTAACCCTAACCCAACCTTAACCCTAAAACTAACCTTAGCCCTTAAAACTAACCTAATAGAAACCCTAACCCTAACTCCTAACCCTAAGCCTAACCTAACCCTAACCCTAACCCTAGCCGTAACCCTAACCCTAACCCTAACCCTAGCCCTAACCCTAACCCTAACCCTAACCTTAGCCCTAACCCTAACCCCTAACCCCTAACCGTAACGCTAACCCTAAGCCTAACCCCTAACCCCTAACCCCTAACCCTAACCATAACCCTAACCCTAACCCTAACCCTAGCCCTAACCCTAGCCCTAAGTCGTACCCTAACCCTAATCCTAACCCTAACCCAACCTTAACCCTAAAACTAACCTTAGCCCTTAAAACTAACCTAATAGAAACCTTAACCCTAACTCCTAACCCTAAGCCTAACCTAACCCTAACCCTAACCCTAGCCGTAACCCTAACCCTAACCCTAACCCTAGCCCTAACCCTAACCCTAACCTTAGCCCTAACCCTAACCCCTAACCCCTAACCGTAACGCTAACCCTAAGCCTAACCCCTAACCCCTAACCCCTAACCCTAAACATAACCCTAAACCCTAACCCTAACCCTAACCCTAACCCTAGCCCTAACCCTAGCCCTAAGTCGTACCCTAACCCTAATCCTAACCCTAACCCAACCTTAACCCTAAAACTAACCTTAGCCCTTAAAACTAACCTAATAGAAACCCTAACCCTAACTCCTAACCCTAAGCCTAACCTAACCCTAACCCTAACCCTAGCCGTAACCCTAACCCTAACCCTAACCCTAGCCCTAACCCTAACCCTAACCCTAACCCTAACCTTAGCCCTAACCCTAACCCCTAACCCCTAACCGTAACGCTAACCCTAAGCCTAACCCCTAACCCCTAACCCCTAACCCTAACCATAACCCTAAACCCTAACCCTAACCCTAACCCTAGCCCTAACCCTAGCCCTAAGTCGTACCCTAACCCTAATCCTAACCCTAACCCAACCTTAACCCTAAAACTAACCTTAGCCCTTAAAACTAACCTAATAGAAACCCTAACCCTAACTCCTAACCCTAAGCCTAACCTAACCCTAACCCTAACCCTAGCCGTAACCCTAACCCTAACCCTAACCCTAGCCCTAACCCTAACCCTAACCCTAACCCTAACCTTAGCCCTAACCCTAACCCCTAACCCCTAACCGTAACGCTAACCCTAAGCCTAACCCCTAACCCCTAACCCCTAACCCTAACCCTAACCCTAAACCCTAACCCTAACCCTAACCCTAACCCTAGCCCTAACCCTAGCCCTAAGTCGTACCCTAACCCTAATCCTAACCCTAACCCAACCTTAACCCTAAAACTAACCTTAGCCCTTAAAACTAACCTAATAGAAACCCTAACCCTAACTCCTAACCCTAAGCCTAACCTAACCCTAACCCTAGCCGTAACCCTAACCCTAACCCTAACCCTAGCCCTGACCCTAACCCTAACCCTAACCCTAACCTTAGCCCTAACCCTAACCCCTAACCCCTAACCGTAACGCTAACCCTAAGCCTAACCCCTAACCCCTAACCCCAACCATAACCCTAAACCCTAACCCTAACCCTAACCCTAGCCCTAACCCTAGCCCTAAGTCGTACCCTAACCCTAATCCTAACCCTAACCCAACCTTAACCCTAAAACTAACCTTAGCCCTTAAAACTAACCTAATAGAAACCCTAACCCTAACTCCTAACCCTAAGCCTAACCTAACCCTAACCCTAACCCTAGCCGTAACCCTAACCCTAACCCTAACCCTAGCCCTAACCCTAACCCTAACCCTAACCCTAACCTTAGCCCTAACCCTAACCCCTAACCCCTAACCGTAACGCTAACCCTAAGCCTAACCCCTAACCCCTAACCCCTAACCCTAACCATAACCCTAAACCCTAACCCTAACCCTAACCCTAACCCTAGCCCTAACCCTAGCCCTAAGTCGTACCCTAACCCTAATCCTAACCCTAACCCAACCTTAACCCTAAAACTAACCTTAGCCCTTAAAACTAACCTAATAGAAACCCTAACCCTAACTCCTAACCCTAAGCCTAACCTAACCCTAACCCTAACCCTAGCCGTAACCCTAACCCTAACCCTAACCCTAGCCCTAACCCTAACCCTAACCCTAACCCTAACCTTAGCCCTAACCCTAACCCCTAACCCCTAACCGTAACGCTAACCCTAAGCCTAACCCCTAACCCCTAACCCCTAACCCTAACCCTAACCCTAAACCCTAACCCTAACCCTAACCCTAACCCTAGCCCTAACCCTAGCCCTAAGTCGTACCCTAACGCTAATCCTAACCCTAACCCAACCTTAACCCTAAAACTAACCTTAGCCCTTAAAACTAACCTAATAGAAACCCTAACCCTAACTCCTAACCCTAAGACTAACCTAACCCTAACCCTAACCCTAGCCGTAACCCTAACCCTAACCCTAACCCTAGCCCTAACCCTAACCCTAACCCTAACCCTAACCCTAACCTTAGCCCTAACCCTAACTCCTAACCCCTAACCGTAACGCTAACCCTAAGCCTAACCCCTAACCCCTAACCCCTAACCCTAACCATAACCCTAAACCCTAACCCTAACCCTAACCCTAACCCTAACCTTAGCCCTAACCCTAACCCCTAACCCCTAACCGTAACGCTAACCCTAAGCCTAACCCCTAACCCCTAACCCCTAACCCTAACCATAACCCTAAACCCTAACCCTAACCCTAACCCTAGCCCTAAGTCGTACCCTAACCCTAATCCTAACCCTAACCCAACCTTAACCCTAAAACTAACCTTAGCCCTTAAAACTAACCTAATAGAAACCCTAACCCTAACTCCTAACCCTAAGCCTAACCTAACCCTAACCCTAACCCTAACCCTAACCCTAACCCTAACCTTAGCCCTAACCCTAACCCCTAACCCCTAACCGTAACGCTAACCCTAAGCCTAACCCCTAACCCCTAACACTAACCATAACCCTAAACCCTAACCCTAACCCTAACCCTAGCCCTAACCCTAGCCCTAAGTCGTACCCTAACCCTAATCCTAACCCTAACCCAACCTTAACCCTAAAACTAACCTTAGCCCTTAAAACTAACCTAATAGAAACCCTAACCCTAACTCCTAACCCTAAGCCTAACCTAACCCTAACCCTAACCCTAGCCGTAACCCTAACCCTAACCCTAACCCTAGCCCTAACCCTAACCCTAACCCTAACCCTAACCTTAGCCCTAACCCTAACCCCTAACCCCTAACCGTAACACTAACCCTAAGCCTAACCCCTAACCCCTAACCCCTAACCCTAACCATAACCCTAAACCCTAACCCTAACCCTAACCCTAACCCTAGCCCTAACCCTAGCCCTAAGTCGTACCCTAACCCTAATCCTAACCCTAACCCAACCTTAACCCTAAAACTAACCTTAGCCCTTAAATCTAACCTAATAGAAACCCTAACCCTAACTCCTAACCCTAAGCCTAACCTAACCCTAACCCTAACCCTAGCCGTAACCCTAACCCTAACCCTAACCCTAGCCCTAACCCTAACCCTAACCCTAACCCTAACCTTAGCCCTAACCCTAACCCCTAACCCCTAACCGTAACACTAACCCTAAGCCTAACCCCTAACCCCTAACCCCTAACCCTAACCATAACCCTAAAACCTAACCCTAACCCTATCCCTAACCCTAGCCCTAAGCCTAGCCCTAAGTCGTACCCTAACCCTAATCCTAACCCTAACCCAACCTTAACCCTAAAACTAACCTTAGCCCTTAAAACTAACCTAATAGAAACCCTAACCCTAACTCCTAACCCTAAGCCTAACCTAACCCTAACCCTAACCCTAGCCGTAACCCTAACCCTAACCCTAACCCTAGCCCTAACCCTAACCCTAACCCTAACCCTAACCCTAACCTTAGCCCTAACCCTAACCCCTAACCCCTAACCGTAACGCTAACCCTAAGCCTAACCCCTAACCCCTAACCCCTAACCCTAACCATAACCCTAAACCCTAACCCTAACCCTAACCCTAACCCTAGCCCTAACCCTAGCCCTAAGTCGTACCCTAACCCTAATCCTAACCCTAACCCAACCTTAACCCTAAAACTAACCTTAGCCCTTAAAACTAACCTAATAGAAACCCTAACCCTAACTCCTAACCCTAAGACTAACCTAACCCTAACCCTAAGCCTAGCCGTAACCCTAACCCTAACCCTAACCCTAGCCCTAACCCTAACCCTAACCCTAACCCTAACCTTAGCCCTAACCCTAACCCCTAACCCCTAACCGTAACGCTAACCCTAAGCCTAACCCCTAACCCCTAACCCCTAACCCTAAACATAACCCTAAACCCTAACCCTAACCCTAACCCTAGCCCTAAGTCGTACCCTAACCCTAATCCTAACCCTAACCCAACCTTAACCCTAAAATTAACCTTAGCCCTTAAAACTAACCTAATAGAAACCCTAACCCTAACTCCTAACCCTAAGCCTAACCTAACCCTAACCCTAGCCGTAACCCTAACCCTAACCCTAACCCTAGCCCTGACCCTAACCCTAACCCTAACCCTAACCTTAGCCCTAACCCTAACCCCTAACCCCTAACCGTAACGCTAACCCTAAGCCTAACCCCTAACCCCTAACCCCAACCATAACCCTAAACCCTAACCCTAACCCTAACCCTAGCCCTAACCCTAGCCCTAAGTCGTACCCTAACCCTAATCCTAACCCTAACCCAACCTTAACCCTAAAACTAACCTTAGCCCTTAAAACTAACCTAATAGAAACCCTAACCCTAACTCCTAACCCTAAGACTAACCTAACCCTAACCCTAACCCTAGCCGTAACCCTAAACCTAACCCTAACCCTAGCCCTAACCCTAACCCTAACCCTAACCCTAACCTTAGCCCTAACCCTAACCCCTAACCCCTAACCGTAACGCTAACCCTAAGCCTAACCCCTAACCTCTAACCCCTAACCCTAACCATAACCCTAAACCCTAACCCTAACCCTAACCCTAACCCTAACCCTAGCCCTAACCCTAGCCCTAAGTCGTACCCTAACCCTAATCCTAACCCTAACCCAACCTTAACCCTAAAACTAACCTTAGCCCTTAAAACTAACCTAATAGAAACCCTAACCCTAACTCCTAACCCTAAGCCTAACCTAACCCTAACCCTAACCCTAGCCGTAACCCTAACCCTAACCCTAACCCTAGCCCTAACCCTAACCCTAACCCTAACCCTAACCTTAGCCCTAACCCTAACCCCTAACCCCTAACCGTAACGCTAACCCTAAGCCTAACCCCTAACCCCTAACCCTAACCATAACCCTAAACCCTAACCCTAACCCTAAACCTAACCCTAGCCCTAACCCTAGCCCTAAGTCGTACCCTAACCCTAATCCTAACCCTAACCCAACCTTAACCCTAAAACTAACCTTAGCCCTTAAAACTAACCTAATAGAAACACTAACCCTAACTCCTAACCCTAAGCCTAACCTAACCCTAACCCTAGCCGTAACCCTAACCCTAACCCTAACCCTAGCCCTAACCCTAACCCTAAACCTAACCCTAACCTTAGCCCTAACCCTAACCCCTAACCCCTAACCGTAACGCTAACCCTAAGCCTAACCCCTAACCCCTAACCCCTAACCCTAACCCTAACCCTAAACCCTAACCCTAACCCTAACCCTAACCCTAGCCCTAACCCTAGCCCTAAGTCGTACCCTAACCCTAATCCTAACCCTAACCCAACCTTAACCCTAAAACTAACCTTAGCCCTTAAAACTAACCTAATAGAAACCCTAACCCTAACTCCTAACCCTAAGCCTAACCTAACCCTAACCCTAACCCTAGCCGTAACCCTAACCCTAACCCTAACCCTAGCCCTAACCCTAACCCTAACCTAACCCTAACCCTAACCCTTAGCCCTAACCCCTAACCCCTAACCCTAACGTAACGCTAACCCTAAGCCTAACCCCTAACCCCTAACCCCTAACCCTAACCATAACCCTAACCAACCCTAACCCTAACCCTAACCCTAACCTAGCCCTAACCCTAGCCCTAAGTCGTACCCTAACCCTAATCCTAACCCTAACCCAACCTTAACCCTAAAACTAACCTTAGCCCTTAAAACTAACCTAATAGAAACCCTAACCCTAACTCCGAACCCTAAGCCTAACCTAACCCTAACCCTAACCCTAGCCGTAACCCTAACCCTAACCCTAACCCTAGCCCTAACCCTAACCCTAACCCTAACCCTAACCTTAGCCCTAACCCTAACCCCTAACCCCTAACCGTAACGCTAACCCTAAGCCTAACCCCTAACCCCTAACCCCTAACCCTAAACATAACCCTAAACCCTAAACCTAACCCTAACCCTAACCCTAGCCCTAACCCTAGCCCTAAGTCGTACCCTAACCCTAATCCTAACCCTAACCCAACCTTAACCCTAAAACTAACCTTAGCCCTTAAAACTAACCTAATAGAAACCCTAACCCTAACTCCTAACCCTAAGCCTAACCTAACCCTAACCCTAACCCTAGCCGTAACCCTAACCCTAACCCTAACCCTAGCCCTAACCCTAACCCTAACCCTAACCCTAACCCCTAACCGTAACGCTAACCCTAAGCCTAACCCCTAACCCCTAACCCCTAACCCTAAACATAACCCTAAACCCTAACCCTAACCCTAACCCTAACCCTAGCCCTAAGTCGTACCCTAACCCTAATCCTAACCCTAACCCAACCTTAACCCTAAAACTAACCTTAGCCCTTAAAACTAACCTAATAGAAACCCTAACCCTAACTCCTAACCCTAAGCCTAACCTAACCCTAACCCTAACCCTAGCCGTAACCCTAACCCTAGCCCTAACCCTAACCCTAACCCTAACCCTAACCTTAGCCCTAACCCTAACCCCTAACCCCTAACCGTAACGCTAACCCTAAGCCTAACCCCTAACCCCTAACCCCTAACCCTAACCATAACCCTAAACCCTAACCCTAACCCTAACCCTAACCCTAGCCCTAACCCTAGCCCTAAGTCGTACCCTAACCCTAATCCTAACCCTAACCCAACCTTAACCCTAAAACTAACCTTAGCCCTTAAAACTAACCTAATAGAAACCCTAACCCTAACTCCTAACCCTAAGCCTAACCTAACCCTAACCCTAACCCTAGCCGTAACCCTAACCCTAACCCTAACCCTAGCCCTAACCCTAACCCTAACCCTAACCCTAACCTTAGCCCTAACCCTAACCCCTAACCCCTAACCGTAACGCTAACCCTAAGCCTAACCCCTAACCCCTAACCCCTAACCCTAACCATAACCCTAAACCCTAACCCTAACCCTAACCCTAACCCTAGCCCTAACCCTAGCCCTAAGTCGTACCCTAACCCTAATCCTAACCCTAACCCAACCTTAACCCTAAAACTAACCTTAGCCCTTAAAACTAACCTAATAGAAACCTTAACCCTAACTCCTAACCCTAAGCCTAACCTAACCCTAACCCTAACCCTAGCCGTAACCCTAACCCTAACCCTAACCCTAGCCCTAACCCTAACCCTAACCCTAACCCTAACCTTAGCCCTAACCCTAACCCCTAACCCCTAACCGTAACGCTAACCCTAAGCCTAACCCCTAACCCGTAACCCCTAACCCTAAACATAACCCTAAACCCTATCCCTAACCCTAACCCTAACCCTAGCCCTAACCCTAGCCCTAAGTCGTACCCTAACCCTAATCCTAACCCTAACCCAACCTTAACCCTAAAACTAACCTTAGCCCTTAAAACTAACCTAATAGAAACCCTAACCCTAACTCCTAACCCTAAGACTAACCTAACCCTAACCCTAACCCTAGCCGTAACCCTAACCCTAACCCTAACCCTAGCCCTAACCCTAACCCTAACCCTAACCCTAACCTTAGCCCTAACCCTAACCCCTAACCCCTAACCGTAACGCTAACCCTAAGCCTAACCCCTAACCCCTAACCCCTAACCCTAACCATAACCCTAAACCCTAACCCTAACCCTAACCCTAACCCTAGCCCTAAGTTGTACCCTAACCCTAATCCTAACCCTAACCCAACCTTAACCCTAAAACTAACCTTAGCCCTTAAAACTAACCTAATAGAAACCCTAACCCTAACTCCTAACCCTAAGCCTAACCTAACCCTAACCCTAACCCTAGCCGTAACCCTAACCCTAACCCTAACCCTAGCCCTAACCCTAACCCTAACCCTAACCCTAACCTTAGCCCTAACCCTAACCCCTAACCCCTAACCGTAACGCTAACCCTAAGCCTAACCCCTAACCCCTAACCCCTAACCCTAACCCTAACCCTAAACCCTAACCCTAACCCTAACCCTAACCCTAGCCCTAACCCTAGCCCTAAGTCGTACCCTAACCCTAATCCTAACCCTAACCCAACCTTAACCCTAAAACTAACCTTAGCCCTTAAAACTAACCTAATAGAAACCCTAACCCTAACTCCTAACCCTAAGCCTAACCTAACCCTAACCCTAGCCGTAACCCTAACCCTAACCCTAACCCTAGCCCTGACCCTAACCCTAACCCTAACCCTAACCTTAGCCCTAACCCTAACCCCTAACCCCTAACCGTAACGCTAACCCTAAGCCTAACCCCTAACCCCTAACCCCAACCATAACCCTAAACCCTAACCCTAACCCTAACCCTAGCCCTAACCCTAGCCCTAAGTCGTACCCTAACCCTAATCCTAACCCTAACCCAACCTTAACCCTAAAACTAACCTTAGCCCTTAAAACTAACCTAATAGAAACCCTAACCCTAACTCCTAACCCTAAGCCTAACCTAACCCTAACCCTAACCCTAGCCGTAACCCTAACCCTAACCCTAACCCTAGCCCTAACCCTAACCCTAACCCTAACCCTAACCTTAGCCCTAACCCTAACCCCTAACCCCTAACCGTAACGCTAACCCTAAGCCTAACCCCTAACCCCTAACCCCTAACCCTAACCATAACCCTAAACCCTAACCCTAACCCTAACCCTAACCCTAGCCCTAACCCTAGCCCTA
This sequence comes from Buteo buteo, assembly GCF_964188355.1. NCBI lineage: Eukaryota > Metazoa > Chordata > Aves > Accipitriformes > Accipitridae > Buteo > Buteo buteo. The sequence goes on from NW_027439566.1 coordinate 32,331, forward strand.
AGTCGTACCCTAACCCTAATCCTAACCCTAACCCAACCTTAACCCTAAAACTAACCTTAGCCCTTAAAACTAACCTAATAGAAACCCTAACCCTAACTCCTAACCCTAAGCCTAACCTAACCCTAACCCTAACCCTAGCCGTAACCCTAACCCTAACCCTAACCCTAGCCCTAAACCTAACCCTAACCCTAACCCTAACCTTAGCCCTAACCCTAACCCCTAACCCCTAACCGTAACGCTAACCCTAAGCCTAACCCCTAACCCCTAACCCTAACCATAACCCTAAACCCTAACCCTAACCCTAACCCTAACCCTAGCCCTAACCCTAGCCCTAAGTCGTACCCTAACCCTAATCCTAACCCTAACCCAACCTTAACCCTAAAACTAACCTTAGCCCTTAAAACTAACCTAATAGAAACCCTAACCCTAACTCCTAACCCTAAGCCTAACCTAACCCTAACCCTAACCCTAGCCGTAACCCTAACCCTAACCCTAACCCTAGCCCTAACCCTAACCCTAACCCTAACCCTAACCTTAGCCCTAACCCTAACCCCTAACCCCTAACCGTAACGCTAACCCTAAGCCTAACCCCTAACCCCTAACCCCTAACCCTAACCCTAACCCTAAACCCTAACCCTAACCCTAACCCTAACCCTAGCCCTAACCCTAGCCCTAAGTCGTACCCTAACCCTAATCCTAACCCTAACCCAACCTTAACCCTAAAACTAACCTTAGCCCTTAAAACTAACCTAATAGAAACCCTAACCCTAACTCCTAACCCTAAGACTAACCTAACCCTAACCCTAACCCTAGCCGTAACCCTAACCCTAACCCTAACCCTAGCCCTAACCCTAACCCTAACCCTAACCCTAACCTTAGCCCTAACCCTAACCCCTAACCCCTAACCGTAACGCTAACCCTAAGCCTAACCCCTAACCCCTAACCCCTAACCCTAACCATAACCCTAAACCCTAACCCTAACCCTAACCCTAGCCCTAACCCTAGCCCTAAGTCGTACCCTAACCCTAATCCTAACCCTAACCCAACCTTAACCCTAAAACTAACCTTAGCCCTTAAAACTAACCTAATAGAAACCCTAACCCTAACTCCTAACCCTAAGCCTAACCTAACCCTAACCCTAACCCTAGCCGTAACCCTAACCCTAACCCTAACCCTAGCCCTAACCCTAACCCTAACCCTAACCCTAACCTTAGCCCTAACCCTAACCCCTAACCCCTAACCGTAACGCTAACCCTAAGCCTAACCCCTAACCCCTAACCCCTAACCCTAACCATAACCCTAAACCCTAACCCTAACCCTAACCCTAACCCTAGCCCTAACCCTAGCCCTAAGTCGTACCCTAACCCTAATCCTAACCCTAACCCAACCTTAACCCTAAAACTAACCTTAGCCCTTAAAACTAACCTAATAGAAACCTTAACCCTAACTCCTAACCCTAAGCCTAACCTAACCCTAACCCTAACCCTAGCCGTAACCCTAACCCTAACCCTAACCCTAGCCGTAACCCTAACCCTAACCCTAACCCTAACCTTAGCCCTAACCCTAACCCCTAACCCCTAACCGTAACGCTAACCCTAAGCCTAACCCCTAACCCCTAACCCCTAACCCTAAACATAACCCTAAACCCTAACCCTAACCCTAACCCTAACCCTAGCCCTAACCCTAGCCCTAAGTCGTACCCTAACCCTAATCCTAACCCTAACCCAACCTTAACCCTAAAACTAACCTTAGCCCTTAAAACTAACCTAATAGAAACCCTAACCCTAACTCCTAACCCTAAGCCTAACCTAACCCTAACCCTAACCCTAGCCGTAACCCTAACCCTAACCCTAACCCTAGCCCTAACCCTAACCCTAACCCTAACCCTAACCTTAGCCCTAACCCTAACCCCTAACCCCTAACCGTAACGCTAACCCTAAGCCTAACCCCTAACCCCTAACCCCTAACCCTAACCATAACCCTAAACCCTAACCCTAACCCTAACCCTAACCCTAGCCCTAACCCTAGCCCTAAGTCGTACCCTAACCCTAATCCTAACCCTAACCCAACCTTAACCCTAAAACTAACCTTAGCCCTTAAAACTAACCTAATAGAAACCCTAACCCTAACTCCTAACCCTAAGCCTAACCTAACCCTAACCCTAACCCTAGCCGTAACCCTAACCCTAACCCTAACCCTAGCCCTAACCCTAACCCTAACCCTAACCCTAACCTTAGCCCTAACCCTAACCCCTAACCCCTAACCGTAACGCTAACCCTAAGCCTAACCCCTAACCCCTAACCCCTAACCGTAACCCTAACCCTAAACCCTAACCCTAACCCTAACCCTAACCCTAGCCCTAACCCTAGCCCTAAGTCGTACCCTAACCCTAATCCTAACCCTAACCCAACCTTAACCCTAAAACTAACCTTAGCCCTTAAAACTAACCTAATAGAAACCCTAACCCTAACTCCTAACCCTAAGCCTAACCTAACCCTAACCCTAGCCGTAACCCTAACCCTAACCCTAACCCTAGCCCTGACCCTAACCCTAACCCTAACCCTAACCTTAGCCCTAACCCTAACCCCTAACCCCTAACCGTAACGCTAACCCTAAGCCTAACCCCTAACCCCTAACCCCAACCATAACCCTAAACCCTAACCCTAACCCTAACCCTAGCCCTAACCCTAGCCCTAAGTCGTACCCTAACCCTAATCCTAACCCTAACCCAACCTTAACCCTAAAACTAACCTTAGCCCTTAAAACTAACCTAATAGAAACCCTAACCCTAACTCCTAACCCTAAGCCTAACCTAACCCTAACCCTAACCCTAGCCGTAACCCTAACCCTAACCCTAACCCTAGCCCTAACCCTAACCCTAACCCTAACCCTAACCTTAGCCCTAACCCTAACCCCTAACCCCTAACCGTAACGCTAACCCTAAGCCTAACCCCTAACCCCTAACCCCTAACCCTAACCCTAACCCTAAACCCTAACCCTAACCCTAACCCTAACCCTAGCCCTAACCCTAGCCCTAAGTCGTACCCTAACCCTAATCCTAACCCTAACCCAACCTTAACCCTAAAACTAACCTTAGCCCTTAAAACTAACCTAATAGAAACCCTAACCCTAACTCCTAACCCTAAGACTAACCTAACCCTAACCCTAACCCTAGCCGTAACCCTAACCCTAACCCTAACCCTAGCCCTAACCCTAACCCTAACCCTAACCCTAACCTTAGCCCTAACCCTAACCCCTAACCCCTAACCGTAACGCTAACCCTAAGCCTAACCCCTAACCCCTAACCCCTAACCCTAACCATAACCCTAAACCCTAACCCTAACCCTAACCCTAGCCCTAACCCTAGCCCTAAGTCGTACCCTAACCCTAATCCTAACCCTAACCCAACCTTAACCCTAAAACTAACCTTAGCCCTTAAAACTAACCTAATAGAAACCCTAACCCTAACTCCTAACCCTAAGCCTAACCTAACCCTAACCTTAACCCTAGCCGTAACCCTAACCCTAACCCTAACCCTAGCCCTAACCCTAACCCTAACCCTAACCCTAACCTTAGCCCTAACCCTAACCCCTAACCCCTAACCGTAACGCTAACCCTAAGCCTAACCCCTAACCCCTAACCCCTAACCCTAACCATAACCCTAAACCCTAACCCTAACCCTAACCCTAATCCTAGCCCTAACCCTAGCCCTAAGTCGTACCCTAACCCTAATCCTAACCCTAACCCAACCTTAACCCTAAAACTAACCTTAGCCCTTAAAACTAACCTAATAGAAACCCTAACCCTAACTCCTAACCCTAAGCCTAACCTAACCCTAACCCTAACCCTAGCCGTAACCCTAACCCTAACCCTAACCCTAGCCCTAACCCTAACCCTAACCCTAACCCTAACCTTAGCCCTAACCCTAACCCCTAACCCCTAACCGTAACGCTAACCCTAAGCCTAACCCCTAACCCCTAACCCTAACCATAACCCTAAACCCTAACCCTAACCCTAACCCTAACCCTAGCCCTAACCCTAGCCCTAAGTCGTACCCTAACCCTAATCCTAACCCTAACCCAACCTTAACCCTAAAACTAACCTTAGCCCTTAAAACTAACCTAATAGAAACCCTAACCCTAACTCCTAACCCTAAGCCTAACCTAACCCTAACCCTAACCCTAGCCGTAACCCTAACCCTAACCCTAACCCTAGCCCTAACCCTAACCCTAACCCTAACCCTAACCTTAGCCCTAACCCTAACCCCTAACCCCTAACCGTAACGCTAACCCTAAGCCTAACCCCTAACCCCTAACCCCTAACCCTAACCCTAACCCTAAACCCTAACCCTAACCCTAACCCTAACCCTAGCCCTAACCCTAGCCCTAAGTCGTACCCTAACCCTAATCCTAACCCTAACCCAACCTTAACCCTAAAACTAACCTTAGCCCTTAAAACTAACCTAATAGAAACCCTAACCCTAACTCCTAACCCTAAGCCTAACCTAACCCTAACCCTAACCCTAGCCGTAACCCTAACCCTAACCTAACCCTAGCCCTAACCCTAACCCTAACCCTAACCCTAACCTTAGCCCTAACCCTAACCCCTAACCCCTAACCGTAACGCTAACCCTAAGCCTAACCCCTAACCCCTAACCCCTAACCCTAACCATAACCCTAAACCCTAACCCTAACCCTAACCCTAGCCCTAACCCTAGCCCTAAGTCGTACCCTAACCCTAATCCTAACCCTAACCCAACCTTAACCCTAAAACTAACCTTAGCCCTTAAAACTAACCTAATAGAAACCCTAACCCTAACTCCTAACCCTAAGCCTAACCTAACCCTAACCCTAACCCTAGCCGTAACCCTAACCCTAACCCTAGCCCTAACCCTAACCCTAACCCTAACCCTAACCTTAGCCCTAACCCTAACCCCTAACCCCTAACCGTAACGCTAACCCTAAGCCTAACCCCTAACCCCTAACCCCTAACCCCTAACCTAACCCTAAACCCTAACCCTAACCCTAACCCTAACCCTAGCCCTAACCCTAGCCCTAAGTCGTACCCTAACCCTAATCCTAACCCTAACCCAACCTTAACCCTAAAACTAACCTTAGCCCTTAAAACTAACCTAATAGAAACCCTAACCCTAACTCCTAACCCTAAGCCTAACCTAACCCTAACCACCCTAGCCGTAACCCTAACCCTAACCCTAACCCTAGCCCTAACCCTACTAACCCTAACCCTAACCCTAACCTTAGCCCTAACCCTAACCCCTAACCCCTAACCGTAACGCTAACCCTAAGCCTAACCCCTAACCCCTAACCCCTAACCTAACCTCTAAACCCTACACCTAACCCTAACCCTAACCCTAGCCCTAACCCTAGCCCTAAGTCGTACCCTAACCCTAATCCTAACCCTAACCCAACCTTAACCCTAAAACTAACCTTAGCCCTTAAAACTAACCTAATAGAAACCCTAACCCTAACTCCTAACCCTAAGCCTAACCTAACCCTAACCCTAACCCTAGCCGTAACCCTAACCCTAACCCTAACCCTAGCCCTAACCCTAACCCTAACCCTAACCCTAACCTTAGCCCTAACCCTAACCCCTAACCCCTAACCGTAACGCTAACCCTAAGCCTAACCCTTAACCCCTAACCCCTAACCCTAACCCTAACCCTAAACCCTAACCCTAACCCTAACCCTAACCCTAGCCCTAACCCTAGCCCTAAGTCGTACCCTAACCCTAATCCTAACCCTAACCAACCTTAACCCTAAAACTAACCTTAGCCCTTAAAACTAACCTAATAGAAACCCTAACCCTAACTCCTAACCCTAAGACTAACCTAACCCTAACCCTAACCCTAGCCGTAACCCTAACCCTAACCCTAACCCTAGCCCTAACCCTAGCCCTAACCCTAACCCTAACCCTAACCCTAACCTTAGCCCTAACCCTAACCCCTAACCCCTAACCGTAACGCTAACCCTAAGCCTAACCCCTAACCCCTAACCCCTAACCCTAACCATAACCCTAAACCCTAACCCTAACCCTAACCCTAGCCCTAACCCTAGCCCTAAGTCGTACCCTAACCCTAATCCTAACCCTAACCCAACCTTAACCCTAAAACTAACCTTAGCCCTTAAAACTAACCTAATAGAAACCCTAACCCTAACTCCTAACCCTAAGCCTAACCTAACCCTAACCCTAACCCTAGCCGTAACCCTAACCCTAACCCTAACCCTAGCCCTAACCCTAACCCTAACCCTAACCCTAACCTTAGCCCTAACCCTAACCCCTAACCCCTAACCGTAACGCTAACCCTAAGCCTAACCCCTAACCCCTAACCCCTAACCCTAACCATAACCCTAAACCCTAACCCTAACCCTAACCCTAACCCTAGCCCTAACCCTAGCCCTAAGTCGTACCCTAACCCTAATCCTAACCCTAACCCAACCTTAACCCTAAAACTAACCTTAGCCCTTAAAACTAACCTAATAGAAACCCTAACCCTAACTCCTAACCCTAAGCCTAACCTAACCCTAACCCTAACCCTAGCCGTAACCCTAACCCTAACCCTAACCCTAGCCCTAACCCTAACCCTAACCCTAACCCTAACCTTAGCCCTAAC
>NW_027439567.1:0-38829 GCF_964188355.1 Buteo buteo
CAGCATTGGCCCTTACCCACCCACCCTTTTCCCCTCCACGGTATAACATTTCCCCTGGACGGCTCGGCTGGCCGTCCCGGGAGGGAAGGGACATGAGGAGACTCAAGCTACAATGCAGCATAAACTTTAATGAGTCTGAAGAGTGAAACAAAGCTGTGCGTGCTGGAAGGACGCGGTCCAGGCTGCTACGAGGGCAGCTGACAGTCAGGCACCCCCTTCACAGCAGTGGGACGCACGTCTTCCTCCCACACACATGGGGAGAGGGTGATGAGCAGGGCCCCTCTCAAACTTGCTTCAGGATGAGCCGTGGCACAGGACAGCAGGAGACAACAGGGACTCGTGATGCGGAGAAGAAAGCAGGCGAAGGAGAAGACAACAGTTGGCCGTCTTTCCAGACAGCACAGGCTGGCACCTTGCTTCCCTCCCTCCTTTGCGGGAGGGCACGAGGGTGCTCAACCCATCTGGAACCCTGGCCAGCAGCTCCATCCTCAGTCCGGCACCCGGCTATGGGCTTCCTGGTCGATGCACTCACTGGACGTCCAGCCCGGCTTTAGCAGGGCAGGCACCTTCTGCCACAGTAGCGGCCACCAAGGCCAGAGAGGTTGAAGCCCCCGGAGTTGATGGGCACTCCCTCCTCACTCAGGATGCTGCCAACAGCAGCGGAGGTGGTGGATCCCACAGCGGTGTTCTGGGGGAAGGAGCTGAGGATGGGTCCGGGCAGGGTCACCACCACGGGAGAGGGCTGGATCACCACCCGGGAGTCCTGGCACTGCCTGACACAGGGCTCGTTGCAGCTGTTGGCAAGCGGGGTCGGGCCACAGGGAGCACAGATCGTAGCAGGACATGGCTGCGGGATGGAGCTGCACCTGGGAGAGAGGGCAGGGAAAGCAGAGGCAGCATGTGAGGCGCAGCCCGACAGCCTGCTCGGCAAGAGCAAAGGCACAGTCTGGGGAGCAGGGAGGAAGGGAGATTAAAGAGCCCTGGTCCCCAAGGGTCCCCTCCCTGCAAAGAAAGCCAAGGCCTTCTCCCACCTCCCCCCACTGGAGAACAGGAAGAACAGGGACACCAGGAGCAGATCGAGTAGCCAGGCTCTCGGCAAAAGCTGTGCTGAGGCAAAAGACTCAGCTGAGGCCGGAAGACAAAGAGGAAAAGGAGAAAGACAAGAAAGGAGGCAAAGGCGGTTGCAGCTCACCTTCTTCACCAAGGAGGAGAAGGCAAGAGAAGTGGGTGAGGAAGCCTGCTGTTGGACTGGCTTTTATACTGGTCATGACTGCTCCGGGCCCAGAGGCACTCTTTGCGCATGTAATGTGTTTGCCAACAAGCTCACCTTGCATGCAAAGCATCACAATTACAGAATGGGGACACTGCTTATGTTCCCTGCAACGCTGCCTTTTCATTTCCCTCTTCGTGGCATGCCCATTCAGCCACACAGGCTCCTTTCAAGTGACCGTATTAGAGGCCAAAACGTTTCCAGGGGAAATGACACGTCAGCACAGGCCGATGATCCAGGCAGTGATGAGGAGTGTCCCACCCTGCCAGGTGATGCTAGTCCCTTGCCCTCCAGGGCCTCACTTTAAAGTGTTTCCTCATGAATGGGGCAGGTCTCCTCCTAACCCTGAGGCTTCAGCCTGGACACCCACATGCAGGGGTCGGCACCATCAGTCGCTCGCTCTCGCGTGCTGTGCTCACTCACACTGTATTAGGCATCGCCTCTCTAGGCAGGGCACCCCGGCTCTTGGGTTTTCGACTCTCTCTCTGAGATCGAGCTTTGATCTCGGCAGAAGTTTGCCTGCCTCTTTTGCCATCTTCTTTCTCTCCTTCATCCCTACCTGCCTTGAGCAGCAGACTACCAGTGGTTAAGAATGAAGGCTATTGCCCTCCCAACACTCTTTGCTGGAGACCGCTGGCAAAGCTGGAGGCACCTCAGTGACCGAGGCACATGCTGGCCCATCGATACACGTCCTTCCTCCTGCCACAACTGCTACTTTGGCCATCCAGACTGCTGCCACACCAGGCATGACCAAATACGTGGCAGGATTTCCACAGGACACCCAACCCCGCTCAGCAGCAAGCAGGCTCCACGAGTCTTGGCAAGGACAGTCGGAGGAGCACGGCACAAGAGGTGCCTCCTACTCTTCAGAAGCACAACAAGAGCAGCAGGACCAAAGCATTGCCTGTGGAGGACGAGGGCATGGGAAGGAGGGACTGAGAACAGAGCTGGCGGGGTACCACTCCACAGCTTGAGGCCCGGTTGGAGGGACAAAAGGTTCACTGCTTGGGACCTCTCCAGGCACAGCCTGCACAGCAGCTGAGTGGGGTTTCTGCAGGATTTGCAGCACATCTGCTCCAGGCTCACGTCCCTTCAGGACACAGTGACACACACAGAAGGACTCCACAGCACCTAACGCTTCTGACCACAGGACTGCTCCGCTGGGGGCAAAGATGCTTTTCCTGCTCCGTTCTTGAACTTTGCGGACTCTCCAGGACGTGTCAGCAATGCTACCCATCACTTTCAAAGGAGGATGGACGATCCCTGTGTGCCCATTCCCCTCCCCTACCTATTTTACTCACCCATGATCAACGCATCCCCATTGTGCCAAAATCTAGCAGAGGGCTCACATCTCCCTTATACAGAGCTGCCCTTGCTGCCACCTGTCCCTTCAACTCCCTTGGGACTCCCTCCAGTTCCAGGGTTTGGAAGAAGTGCTTGGAGGACAGAAGGGCAAGGACACGTTGCAACTGGTAACATGCGATCGCAGCCTTGGGCAGGTGGTTGTTAGCCTGCACAGAAATGTCTTCCAGCAGGGCAATGGCTTGCCTCATCAACTGGAAGCCAGTATCCAACCTCGCTCGTTGATCACATGTCCCTTAGGGGAGCTCCTGGCCACCTTTTCCATACTCAGGCAATACCACACACCCCTCCACTGCCCCATGTCTCTTCCAATGACCATAGCCCTTCAGGGTACTCAGCCCTTCCATGCACGAGAGAGGTCCAGCATTGGCCCTTACCCACCCACCCTTTTCCCCTCCACGGTATAACATTTCCCCTGGACGGCTCGGCTGGCCGTCCCGGGAGGGAAGGGACATGAGGAGACTCAAGCTACAATGCAGCATAAACTTTAATGAGTCTGAAGAGTGAAACAAAGCTGTGCGTGCTGGAAGGGACGCGGTCCAGGCTGCTACGAGGGCAGCTGACAGTCAGGCACCCCTTCACAGCAGTGGGACGCACGTCTTCCTCCCACACACATGGGGAGAGGGTGATGAGCAGGGCCCCTCTCAACTTGCTTCAGGATGAGCCCGTGGCACAGGACAGCAGGAGACAACAGGGACTCGTGATGCGGAGAAGAAAGCAGGCGAAGGAGAAGACAACAGTTGGCCGTCTTTCCAGACAGCACAGGCTGGCACCTTGCTTCCCTCCCTCCTTTGCGGGAGGGCACGAGGGTGCTCAACCCATCTGGAAACCCTGGCCAGCAGCTCCATCCTCAGTCCGGCACCCGGCTATGGGCTTCCTGGTCGATGCACTCACTGGACGTCCAGCCCGGCTTTAGCAGGGCAGGCACCTTCTGCCACAGTAGCGGCCACCAAGGCCAGAGAGGTTGAAGCCCCCGGAGTTGATGGGCACTCCCTCCTCACTCAGGATGCTGCCAACAGCAGCGGAGGTGGTGGATCCCACAGCGGTGTTCTGGGGGAAGGAGCTGAGGATGGGTCCGGGCAGGGTCACCACCACGGGAGAGGGCTGGATCACCACCCGGGAGTCCTGGCACTGCCTGACACAGGGCTCGTTGCAGCTGTTGGCAAGCGGGGTCGGGCCACAGGGACGGCACAGATCGTAGCAGGACATGGCTGCGGGATGGAGCTGCACCTGGGAGAGAGGGCAGGGAAAGCAGAGGCAGCATGTGAGGCGCAGCCCGACAGCCTGCTCGGCAAGAGCAAAGGCACAGTCTGGGGAGCAGGGAGGAAGGGAGATTAAAGAGCCCTGGTCCCCAAGGGTCCCCTCCCTGCAAAGAAAGCCCAAGGCCTTCTCCCACCTCCCCCCACTGGAGAACAGGAAGAACAGGGACACCAGGAGCAGATCGAGTAGCAAGGCTCTCGGCAAAAGCTGTGCTGAGGCAAAGACTCAGCTGAGGCCGGAAGACAAAGAGGAAAAGGAGAAAGACAAGAAAGAGGCAAAGGCGGTTGCAGCTCACCTTCTTCACCAAGGAGGAGAAGGCAAGAGAAGTGGGTGAGGAAGCCTGCTGTTGGACTGGCTTTTATACTGGTCATGACTGCTCCGGGCCCAGAGGCACTCTTTGCGCATGTAATGTGTTTGCCAACAAGCTCACCTTGCATGCAAAGCATCACAATTACAGAATGGGGACACTGCTTATGTTCCCTGCAACGCTGCCTTTTCATTTCCCTCTTCGTGGCATGCCCATTCAGCCACACAGGCTCCTTTCAAGTGACCGTATTAGAGGCCAAAACGTTTCCAGGGGAAATGACACGTCAGCACAGGCCGATGATCCAGGCAGTGATGAGGAGTGTCCCACCCTGCCAGGTGATGCTAGTCCCTTGCCCTCCAGGGCCTCACTTTAAAGTGTTTCCTCATGAATGGGGCAGGTCTCCTCCTAACCCTGAGGCTTCAGCCTGGACACCCACATGCAGGGGTCGGCACCATCAGTCGCTCGCTCTCGCGTGCTGTGCTCACTCACACTGTATTAGGCATCGCCTCTCTAGGCAGGGCACCCCGGCTCTTGGGTTTTCGACTCTCTCTCTGAGATCGAGCTTTGATCTCGGCAGAAGTTTGCCTGCCTCTTTTGCCATCTTCTTTCTCTCCTTCATCCCTACCTGCCTTGAGCAGCAGACTACCAGTGGTTAAGAATGAAGGCTATTGCCCTCCCAACACTCTTTGCTGGAGACCGCTGGCAAAGCTGGAGGCACCTCAGTGACCGAGGCACATGCTGGCCCATCGATACACGTCCTTCCTCCTGCCACAACTGCTACTTTGGCCATCCAGACTGCTGCCACACCAGGCATGACCAAATACGTGGCAGGATTTCCACAGGACACCCAACCCCGCTCAGCAGCAAGCAGGCTCCACGAGTCTTGGCAAGGACAGTCGGAGGAGCACGGCACAAGAGGTGCCTCCTACTCTTCAGAAGCACAACAAGAGCAGCAGGACCAAAGCATTGCCTGTGGAGGACGAGGGCATGGGAAGGAGGGACTGAGAACAGAGCTGGCGGGGTACCACTCCACAGCTTGAGGCCCGGTTGGAGGGACAAAAGGTTCACTGCTTGGGACCTCTCCAGGCACAGCCTGCACAGCAGCTGAGTGGGGTTTCTGCAGGATTTGCAGCACATCTGCTCCAGGCTCACGTCCCTTCAGGACACAGTGACACACACAGAAGGACTCCACAGCACCTAACGCTTCTGACCACAGGACTGCTCCGCTGGGGGCAAAGATGCTTTTCCTGCTCCGTTCTTGAACTTTGCGGACTCTCCAGGACGTGTCAGCAATGCTACCCATCACTTTCAAAGGAGGATGGACGATCCCTGTGTGCCCATTCCCCTCCCCTACCTATTTTACTCACCCATGATCAACGCATCCCCATTGTGCCAAAATCTAGCAGAGGGCTCACATCTCCCTTATACAGAGCTGCCCTTGCTGCCACCTGTCCCTTCAACTCCCTTGGGACTCCCTCCAGTTCCAGGGTTTGGAAGAAGTGCTTGGAGGACAGAAGGGCAAGGACACGTTGCAACTGGTAACATGCGATCGCAGCCTTGGGCAGGTGGTTGTTAGCCTGCACAGAAATGTCTTCCAGCAGGGCAATGGCTTGCCTCATCAACTGGAAGCCAGTATCCAACCTCGCTCGTTGATCACATGTCCCTTAGGGGAGCTCCTGGCCACCTTTTCCATACTCAGGCAATACCACACACCCCTCCACTGCCCCATGTCTCTTCCAATGACCATAGCCCTTCAGGGTACTCAGCCCTTCCATGCACGAGAGAGGTCCAGCATTGGCCCTTACCCACCCACCCTTTTCCCCTCCACGGTATAACATTTCCCCTGGACGGCTCGGCTGGCCGTCCCGGGAGGGAAGGGACATGAGGAGACTCAAGCTACAATGCAGCATAAACTTTAATGAGTCTGAAGAGTGAAACAAAGCTGTGCGTGCTGGAAGGGACGCGGTCCAGGCTGCTACGAGGGCAGCTGACAGTCAGGCACCCCTTCACAGCAGTGGGACGCACGTCTTCCTCCCACACACATGGGGAGAGGGTGATGAGCAGGGCCCCTCTCAACTTGCTTCAGGATGAGCCCGTGGCACAGGACAGCAGGAGACAACAGGGACTCGTGATGCGGAGAAGAAAGCAGGCGAAGGAGAAGACAACAGTTGGCCGTCTTTCCAGACAGCACAGGCTGGCACCTTGCTTCCCTCCCTCCTTTGCGGGAGGGCACGAGGGTGCTCAACCCATCTGGAAACCCTGGCCAGCAGCTCCATCCTCAGTCCGGCACCCGGCTATGGGCTTCCTGGTCGATGCACTCACTGGACGTCCAGCCCGGCTTTAGCAGGGCAGGCACCTTCTGCCACAGTAGCGGCCACCAAGGCCAGAGAGGTTGAAGCCCCCGGAGTTGATGGGCACTCCCTCCTCACTCAGGATGCTGCCAACAGCAGCGGAGGTGGTGGATCCCACAGCGGTGTTCTGGGGGAAGGAGCTGAGGATGGGTCCGGGCAGGGTCACCACCACGGGAGAGGGCTGGATCACCACCCGGGAGTCCTGGCACTGCCTGACACAGGGCTCGTTGCAGCTGTTGGCAAGCGGGGTCGGGCCACAGGGACGGCACAGATCGTAGCAGGACATGGCTGCGGGATGGAGCTGCACCTGGGAGAGAGGGCAGGGAAAGCAGAGGCAGCATGTGAGGCGCAGCCCGACAGCCTGCTCGGCAAGAGCAAAGGCACAGTCTGGGGAGCAGGGAGGAAGGGAGATTAAAGAGCCCTGGTCCCCAAGGGTCCCCTCCCTGCAAAGAAAGCCCAAGGCCTTCTCCCACCTCCCCCCACTGGAGAACAGGAAGAACAGGGACACCAGGAGCAGATCGAGTAGCAAGGCTCTCGGCAAAAGCTGTGCTGAGGCAAAGACTCAGCTGAGGCCGGAAGACAAAGAGGAAAAGGAGAAAGACAAGAAAGAGGCAAAGGCGGTTGCAGCTCACCTTCTTCACCAAGGAGGAGAAGGCAAGAGAAGTGGGTGAGGAAGCCTGCTGTTGGACTGGCTTTTATACTGGTCATGACTGCTCCGGGCCCAGAGGCACTCTTTGCGCATGTAATGTGTTTGCCAACAAGCTCACCTTGCATGCAAAGCATCACAATTACAGAATGGGGACACTGCTTATGTTCCCTGCAACGCTGCCTTTTCATTTCCCTCTTCGTGGCATGCCCATTCAGCCACACAGGCTCCTTTCAAGTGACAGTATTAGAGGCCAAAACGTTTCCAGGGGAAATGACACGTCAGCACAGGCCGATGATCCAGGCAGTGATGAGGAGTGTCCCACCCTGCCAGGTGATGCTAGTCCCTTGCCCTCCAGGGCCTCACTTTAAAGTGTTTCCTCATGAATGGGGCAGGTCTCCTCCTAACCCTGAGGCTTCAGCCTGGACACCCACATGCAGGGGTCGGCACCATCAGTCGCTCGCTCTCGCGTGCTGTGCTCACTCACACTGTATTAGGCATCGCCTCTCTAGGCAGGGCACCCCGGCTCTTGGGTTTTCGACTCTCTCTCTGAGATCGAGCTTTGATCTCGGCAGAAGTTTGCCTGCCTCTTTTGCCATCTTCTTTCTCTCCTTCATCCCTACCTGCCTTGAGCAGCAGACTACCAGTGGTTAAGAATGAAGGCTATTGCCCTCCCAACACTCTTTGCTGGAGACCGCTGGCAAAGCTGGAGGCACCTCAGTGACCGAGGCACATGCTGGCCCATCGATACACGTCCTTCCTCCTGCCACAACTGCTACTTTGGCCATCCAGACTGCTGCCACACCAGGCATGACCAAATACGTGGCAGGATTTCCACAGGACACCCAACCCCGCTCAGCAGCAAGCAGGCTCCACGAGTCTTGGCAAGGACAGTCGGAGGAGCACGGCACAAGAGGTGCCTCCTACTCTCCAGAAGCACAACAAGAGCAGCAGGACCAAAGCATTGCCTGTGGAGGACGAGGGCATGGGAAGGAGGGACTGAGAACAGAGCTGGCGGGGTACCACTCCACAGCTTGAGGCCCGGTTGGAGGGACAAAAGGTTCACTGCTTGGGACCTCTCCAGGCACAGCCTGCACAGCAGCTGAGTGGGGTTTCTGCAGGATTTGCAGCACATCTGCTCCAGGCTCACGTCCCTTCAGGACACAGTGACACACACAGAAGGACTCCACAGCACCTAACGCTTCTGACCACAGGACTGCTCCGCTGGGGGCAAAGATGCTTTTCCTGCTCCGTTCTTGAACTTTGCGGACTCTCCAGGACGTGTCAGCAATGCTACCCATCACTTTCAAAGGAGGATGGACGATCCCTGTGTGCCCATTCCCCTCCCCTACCTATTTTACTCACCCATGATCAACGCATCCCCATTGTGCCAAAATCTAGCAGAGGGCTCACATCTCCCTTATACAGAGCTGCCCTTGCTGCCACCTGTCCCTTCAACTCCCTTGGGACTCCCTCCAGTTCCAGGGTTTGGAAGAAGTGCTTGGAGGACAGAAGGGCAAGGACACGTTGCAACTGGTAACATGCGATCGCAGCCTTGGGCAGGTGGTTGTTAGCCTGCACAGAAATGTCTTCCAGCAGGGCAATGGCTTGCCTCATCAACTGGAAGCCAGTATCCAACCTCGCTCGTTGATCACATGTCCCTTAGGGGAGCTCCTGGCCACCTTTTCCATACTCAGGCAATACCACACACCCCTCCACTGCCCCATGTCTCTTCCAATGACCATAGCCCTTCAGGGTACTCAGCCCTTCCATGCACGAGAGAGGTCCAGCATTGGCCCTTACCCACCCACCCTTTTCCCCTCCACGGTATAACATTTCCCCTGGACGGCTCGGCTGGCCGTCCCGGGAGGGAAGGGACATGAGGAGACTCAAGCTACAATGCAGCATAAACTTTAATGAGTCTGAAGAGTGAAACAAAGCTGTGCGTGCTGGAAGGGACGCGGTCCAGGCTGCTACGAGGGCAGCTGACAGTCAGGCACCCCTTCACAGCAGTGGGACGCACGTCTTCCTCCCACACACATGGGGAGAGGGTGATGAGCAGGGCCCCTCTCAACTTGCTTCAGGATGAGCCCGTGGCACAGGACAGCAGGAGACAACAGGGACTCGTGATGCGGAGAAGAAAGCAGGCGAAGGAGAAGACAACAGTTGGCCGTCTTTCCAGACAGCACAGGCTGGCACCTTGCTTCCCTCCCTCCTTTGCGGGAGGGCACGAGGGTGCTCAACCCATCTGGAAACCCTGGCCAGCAGCTCCATCCTCAGTCCGGCACCCGGCTATGGGCTTCCTGGTCGATGCACTCACTGGACGTCCAGCCCGGCTTTAGCAGGGCAGGCACCTTCTGCCACAGTAGCGGCCACCAAGGCCAGAGAGGTTGAAGCCCCCGGAGTTGATGGGCACTCCCTCCTCACTCAGGATGCTGCCAACAGCAGCGGAGGTGGTGGATCCCACAGCGGTGTTCTGGGGGAAGGAGCTGAGGATGGGTCCGGGCAGGGTCACCACCACGGGAGAGGGCTGGATCACCACCCGGGAGTCCTGGCACTGCCTGACACAGGGCTCGTTGCAGCTGTTGGCAAGCGGGGTCGGGCCACAGGGACGGCACAGATCGTAGCAGGACATGGCTGCGGGATGGAGCTGCACCTGGGAGAGAGGGCAGGGAAAGCAGAGGCAGCATGTGAGGCGCAGCCCGACAGCCTGCTCGGCAAGAGCAAAGGCACAGTCTGGGGAGCAGGGAGGAAGGGAGATTAAAGAGCCCTGGTCCCCAAGGGTCCCCTCCCTGCAAAGAAAGCCCAAGGCCTTCTCCCACCTCCCCCCACTGGAGAACAGGAAGAACAGGGACACCAGGAGCAGATCGAGTAGCAAGGCTCTCGGCAAAAGCTGTGCTGAGGCAAAGACTCAGCTGAGGCCGGAAGACAAAGAGGAAAAGGAGAAAGACAAGAAAGAGGCAAAGGCGGTTGCAGCTCACCTTCTTCACCAAGGAGGAGAAGGCAAGAGAAGTGGGTGAGGAAGCCTGCTGTTGGACTGGCTTTTATACTGGTCATGACTGCTCCGGGCCCAGAGGCACTCTTTGCGCATGTAATGTGTTTGCCAACAAGCTCACCTTGCATGCAAAGCATCACAATTACAGAATGGGGACACTGCTTATGTTCCCTGCAACGCTGCCTTTTCATTTCCCTCTTCGTGGCATGCCCATTCAGCCACACAGGCTCCTTTCAAGTGACCGTATTAGAGGCCAAAACGTTTCCAGGGGAAATGACACGTCAGCACAGGCCGATGATCCAGGCAGTGATGAGGAGTGTCCCACCCTGCCAGGTGATGCTAGTCCCTTGCCCTCCAGGGCCTCACTTTAAAGTGTTTCCTCATGAATGGGGCAGGTCTCCTCCTAACCCTGAGGCTTCAGCCTGGACACCCACATGCAGGGGTCGGCACCATCAGTCGCTCGCTCTCGCGTGCTGTGCTCACTCACACTGTATTAGGCATCGCCTCTCTAGGCAGGGCACCCCGGCTCTTGGGTTTTCGACTCTCTCTCTGAGATCGAGCTTTGATCTCGGCAGAAGTTTGCCTGCCTCTTTTGCCATCTTCTTTCTCTCCTTCATCCCTACCTGCCTTGAGCAGCAGACTACCAGTGGTTAAGAATGAAGGCTATTGCCCTCCCAACACTCTTTGCTGGAGACCGCTGGCAAAGCTGGAGGCACCTCAGTGACCGAGGCACATGCTGGCCCATCGATACACGTCCTTCCTCCTGCCACAACTGCTACTTTGGCCATCCAGACTGCTGCCACACCAGGCATGACCAAATACGTGGCAGGATTTCCACAGGACACCCAACCCCGCTCAGCAGCAAGCAGGCTCCACGAGTCTTGGCAAGGACAGTCGGAGGAGCACGGCACAAGAGGTGCCTCCTACTCTCCAGAAGCACAACAAGAGCAGCAGGACCAAAGCATTGCCTGTGGAGGACGAGGGCATGGGAAGGAGGGACTGAGAACAGAGCTGGCGGGGTACCACTCCACAGCTTGAGGCCCGGTTGGAGGGACAAAAGGTTCACTGCTTGGGACCTCTCCAGGCACAGCCTGCACAGCAGCTGAGTGGGGTTTCTGCAGGATTTGCAGCACATCTGCTCCAGGCTCACGTCCCTTCAGGACACAGTGACACACACAGAAGGACTCCACAGCACCTAACGCTTCTGACCACAGGACTGCTCCGCTGGGGGCAAAGATGCTTTTCCTGCTCCGTTCTTGAACTTTGCGGACTCTCCAGGACGTGTCAGCAATGCTACCCATCACTTTCAAAGGAGGATGGACGATCCCTGTGTGCCCATTCCCCTCCCCTACCTATTTTACTCACCCATGATCAACGCATCCCCATTGTGCCAAAATCTAGCAGAGGGCTCACATCTCCCTTATACAGAGCTGCCCTTGCTGCCACCTGTCCCTTCAACTCCCTTGGGACTCCCTCCAGTTCCAGGGTTTGGAAGAAGTGCTTGGAGGACAGAAGGGCAAGGACACGTTGCAACTGGTAACATGCGATCGCAGCCTTGGGCAGGTGGTTGTTAGCCTGCACAGAAATGTCTTCCAGCAGGGCAATGGCTTGCCTCATCAACTGGAAGCCAGTATCCAACCTCGCTCGTTGATCACATGTCCCTTAGGGGAGCTCCTGGCCACCTTTTCCATACTCAGGCAATACCACACACCCCTCCACTGCCCCATGTCTCTTCCAATGACCATAGCCCTTCAGGGTACTCAGCCCTTCCATGCACGAGAGAGGTCCAGCATTGGCCCTTACCCACCCACCCTTTTCCCCTCCACGGTATAACATTTCCCCTGGACGGCTCGGCTGGCCGTCCCGGGAGGGAAGGGACATGAGGAGACTCAAGCTACAATGCAGCATAAACTTTAATGAGTCTGAAGAGTGAAACAAAGCTGTGCGTGCTGGAAGGGACGCGGTCCAGGCTGCTACGAGGGCAGCTGACAGTCAGGCACCCCTTCACAGCAGTGGGACGCACGTCTTCCTCCCACACACATGGGGAGAGGGTGATGAGCAGGGCCCCTCTCAACTTGCTTCAGGATGAGCCCGTGGCACAGGACAGCAGGAGACAACAGGGACTCGTGATGCGGAGAAGAAAGCAGGCGAAGGAGAAGACAACAGTTGGCCGTCTTTCCAGACAGCACAGGCTGGCACCTTGCTTCCCTCCCTCCTTTGCGGGAGGGCACGAGGGTGCTCAACCCATCTGGAAACCCTGGCCAGCAGCTCCATCCTCAGTCCGGCACCCGGCTATGGGCTTCCTGGTCGATGCACTCACTGGACGTCCAGCCCGGCTTTAGCAGGGCAGGCACCTTCTGCCACAGTAGCGGCCACCAAGGCCAGAGAGGTTGAAGCCCCCGGAGTTGATGGGCACTCCCTCCTCACTCAGGATGCTGCCAACAGCAGCGGAGGTGGTGGATCCCACAGCGGTGTTCTGGGGGAAGGAGCTGAGGATGGGTCCGGGCAGGGTCACCACCACGGGAGAGGGCTGGATCACCACCCGGGAGTCCTGGCACTGCCTGACACAGGGCTCGTTGCAGCTGTTGGCAAGCGGGGTCGGGCCACAGGGACGGCACAGATCGTAGCAGGACATGGCTGCGGGATGGAGCTGCACCTGGGAGAGAGGGCAGGGAAAGCAGAGGCAGCATGTGAGGCGCAGCCCGACAGCCTGCTCGGCAAGAGCAAAGGCACAGTCTGGGGAGCAGGGAGGAAGGGAGATTAAAGAGCCCTGGTCCCCAAGGGTCCCCTCCCTGCAAAGAAAGCCCAAGGCCTTCTCCCACCTCCCCCCACTGGAGAACAGGAAGAACAGGGACACCAGGAGCAGATCGAGTAGCAAGGCTCTCGGCAAAAGCTGTGCTGAGGCAAAGACTCAGCTGAGGCCGGAAGACAAAGAGGAAAAGGAGAAAGACAAGAAAGAGGCAAAGGCGGTTGCAGCTCACCTTCTTCACCAAGGAGGAGAAGGCAAGAGAAGTGGGTGAGGAAGCCTGCTGTTGGACTGGCTTTTATACTGGTCATGACTGCTCCGGGCCCAGAGGCACTCTTTGCGCATGTAATGTGTTTGCCAACAAGCTCACCTTGCATGCAAAGCATCACAATTACAGAATGGGGACACTGCTTATGTTCCCTGCAACGCTGCCTTTTCATTTCCCTCTTCGTGGCATGCCCATTCAGCCACACAGGCTCCTTTCAAGTGACAGTATTAGAGGCCAAAACGTTTCCAGGGGAAATGACACGTCAGCACAGGCCGATGATCCAGGCAGTGATGAGGAGTGTCCCACCCTGCCAGGTGATGCTAGTCCCTTGCCCTCCAGGGCCTCACTTTAAAGTGTTTCCTCATGAATGGGGCAGGTCTCCTCCTAACCCTGAGGCTTCAGCCTGGACACCCACATGCAGGGGTCGGCACCATCAGTCGCTCGCTCTCGCGTGCTGTGCTCACTCACACTGTATTAGGCATCGCCTCTCTAGGCAGGGCACCCCGGCTCTTGGGTTTTCGACTCTCTCTCTGAGATCGAGCTTTGATCTCGGCAGAAGTTTGCCTGCCTCTTTTGCCATCTTCTTTCTCTCCTTCATCCCTACCTGCCTTGAGCAGCAGACTACCAGTGGTTAAGAATGAAGGCTATTGCCCTCCCAACACTCTTTGCTGGAGACCGCTGGCAAAGCTGGAGGCACCTCAGTGACCGAGGCACATGCTGGCCCATCGATACACGTCCTTCCTCCTGCCACAACTGCTACTTTGGCCATCCAGACTGCTGCCACACCAGGCATGACCAAATACGTGGCAGGATTTCCACAGGACACCCAACCCCGCTCAGCAGCAAGCAGGCTCCACGAGTCTTGGCAAGGACAGTCGGAGGAGCACGGCACAAGAGGTGCCTCCTACTCTCCAGAAGCACAACAAGAGCAGCAGGACCAAAGCATTGCCTGTGGAGGACGAGGGCATGGGAAGGAGGGACTGAGAACAGAGCTGGCGGGGTACCACTCCACAGCTTGAGGCCCGGTTGGAGGGACAAAAGGTTCACTGCTTGGGACCTCTCCAGGCACAGCCTGCACAGCAGCTGAGTGGGGTTTCTGCAGGATTTGCAGCACATCTGCTCCAGGCTCACGTCCCTTCAGGACACAGTGACACACACAGAAGGACTCCACAGCACCTAACGCTTCTGACCACAGGACTGCTCCGCTGGGGGCAAAGATGCTTTTCCTGCTCCGTTCTTGAACTTTGCGGACTCTCCAGGACGTGTCAGCAATGCTACCCATCACTTTCAAAGGAGGATGGACGATCCCTGTGTGCCCATTCCCCTCCCCTACCTATTTTACTCACCCATGATCAACGCATCCCCATTGTGCCAAAATCTAGCAGAGGGCTCACATCTCCCTTATACAGAGCTGCCCTTGCTGCCACCTGTCCCTTCAACTCCCTTGGGACTCCCTCCAGTTCCAGGGTTTGGAAGAAGTGCTTGGAGGACAGAAGGGCAAGGACACGTTGCAACTGGTAACATGCGATCGCAGCCTTGGGCAGGTGGTTGTTAGCCTGCACAGAAATGTCTTCCAGCAGGGCAATGGCTTGCCTCATCAACTGGAAGCCAGTATCCAACCTCGCTCGTTGATCACATGTCCCTTAGGGGAGCTCCTGGCCACCTTTTCCATACTCAGGCAATACCACACACCCCTCCACTGCCCCATGTCTCTTCCAATGACCATAGCCCTTCAGGGTACTCAGCCCTTCCATGCACGAGAGAGGTCCAGCATTGGCCCTTACCCACCCACCCTTTTCCCCTCCACGGTATAACATTTCCCCTGGACGGCTCGGCTGGCCGTCCCGGGAGGGAAGGGACATGAGGAGACTCAAGCTACAATGCAGCATAAACTTTAATGAGTCTGAAGAGTGAAACAAAGCTGTGCGTGCTGGAAGGGACGCGGTCCAGGCTGCTACGAGGGCAGCTGACAGTCAGGCACCCCTTCACAGCAGTGGGACGCACGTCTTCCTCCCACACACATGGGGAGAGGGTGATGAGCAGGGCCCCTCTCAACTTGCTTCAGGATGAGCCCGTGGCACAGGACAGCAGGAGACAACAGGGACTCGTGATGCGGAGAAGAAAGCAGGCGAAGGAGAAGACAACAGTTGGCCGTCTTTCCAGACAGCACAGGCTGGCACCTTGCTTCCCTCCCTCCTTTGCGGGAGGGCACGAGGGTGCTCAACCCATCTGGAAACCCTGGCCAGCAGCTCCATCCTCAGTCCGGCACCCGGCTATGGGCTTCCTGGTCGATGCACTCACTGGACGTCCAGCCCGGCTTTAGCAGGGCAGGCACCTTCTGCCACAGTAGCGGCCACCAAGGCCAGAGAGGTTGAAGCCCCCGGAGTTGATGGGCACTCCCTCCTCACTCAGGATGCTGCCAACAGCAGCGGAGGTGGTGGATCCCACAGCGGTGTTCTGGGGGAAGGAGCTGAGGATGGGTCCGGGCAGGGTCACCACCACGGGAGAGGGCTGGATCACCACCCGGGAGTCCTGGCACTGCCTGACACAGGGCTCGTTGCAGCTGTTGGCAAGCGGGGTCGGGCCACAGGGACGGCACAGATCGTAGCAGGACATGGCTGCGGGATGGAGCTGCACCTGGGAGAGAGGGCAGGGAAAGCAGAGGCAGCATGTGAGGCGCAGCCCGACAGCCTGCTCGGCAAGAGCAAAGGCACAGTCTGGGGAGCAGGGAGGAAGGGAGATTAAAGAGCCCTGGTCCCCAAGGGTCCCCTCCCTGCAAAGAAAGCCCAAGGCCTTCTCCCACCTCCCCCCACTGGAGAACAGGAAGAACAGGGACACCAGGAGCAGATCGAGTAGCAAGGCTCTCGGCAAAAGCTGTGCTGAGGCAAAGACTCAGCTGAGGCCGGAAGACAAAGAGGAAAAGGAGAAAGACAAGAAAGAGGCAAAGGCGGTTGCAGCTCACCTTCTTCACCAAGGAGGAGAAGGCAAGAGAAGTGGGTGAGGAAGCCTGCTGTTGGACTGGCTTTTATACTGGTCATGACTGCTCCGGGCCCAGAGGCACTCTTTGCGCATGTAATGTGTTTGCCAACAAGCTCACCTTGCATGCAAAGCATCACAATTACAGAATGGGGACACTGCTTATGTTCCCTGCAACGCTGCCTTTTCATTTCCCTCTTCGTGGCATGCCCATTCAGCCACACAGGCTCCTTTCAAGTGACAGTATTAGAGGCCAAAACGTTTCCAGGGGAAATGACACGTCAGCACAGGCCGATGATCCAGGCAGTGATGAGGAGTGTCCCACCCTGCCAGGTGATGCTAGTCCCTTGCCCTCCAGGGCCTCACTTTAAAGTGTTTCCTCATGAATGGGGCAGGTCTCCTCCTAACCCTGAGGCTTCAGCCTGGACACCCACATGCAGGGGTCGGCACCATCAGTCGCTCGCTCTCGCGTGCTGTGCTCACTCACACTGTATTAGGCATCGCCTCTCTAGGCAGGGCACCCCGGCTCTTGGGTTTTCGACTCTCTCTCTGAGATCGAGCTTTGATCTCGGCAGAAGTTTGCCTGCCTCTTTTGCCATCTTCTTTCTCTCCTTCATCCCTACCTGCCTTGAGCAGCAGACTACCAGTGGTTAAGAATGAAGGCTATTGCCCTCCCAACACTCTTTGCTGGAGACCGCTGGCAAAGCTGGAGGCACCTCAGTGACCGAGGCACATGCTGGCCCATCGATACACGTCCTTCCTCCTGCCACAACTGCTACTTTGGCCATCCAGACTGCTGCCACACCAGGCATGACCAAATACGTGGCAGGATTTCCACAGGACACCCAACCCCGCTCAGCAGCAAGCAGGCTCCACGAGTCTTGGCAAGGACAGTCGGAGGAGCACGGCACAAGAGGTGCCTCCTACTCTCCAGAAGCACAACAAGAGCAGCAGGACCAAAGCATTGCCTGTGGAGGACGAGGGCATGGGAAGGAGGGACTGAGAACAGAGCTGGCGGGGTACCACTCCACAGCTTGAGGCCCGGTTGGAGGGACAAAAGGTTCACTGCTTGGGACCTCTCCAGGCACAGCCTGCACAGCAGCTGAGTGGGGTTTCTGCAGGATTTGCAGCACATCTGCTCCAGGCTCACGTCCCTTCAGGACACAGTGACACACACAGAAGGACTCCACAGCACCTAACGCTTCTGACCACAGGACTGCTCCGCTGGGGGCAAAGATGCTTTTCCTGCTCCGTTCTTGAACTTTGCGGACTCTCCAGGACGTGTCAGCAATGCTACCCATCACTTTCAAAGGAGGATGGACGATCCCTGTGTGCCCATTCCCCTCCCCTACCTATTTTACTCACCCATGATCAACGCATCCCCATTGTGCCAAAATCTAGCAGAGGGCTCACATCTCCCTTATACAGAGCTGCCCTTGCTGCCACCTGTCCCTTCAACTCCCTTGGGACTCCCTCCAGTTCCAGGGTTTGGAAGAAGTGCTTGGAGGACAGAAGGGCAAGGACACGTTGCAACTGGTAACATGCGATCGCAGCCTTGGGCAGGTGGTTGTTAGCCTGCACAGAAATGTCTTCCAGCAGGGCAATGGCTTGCCTCATCAACTGGAAGCCAGTATCCAACCTCGCTCGTTGATCACATGTCCCTTAGGGGAGCTCCTGGCCACCTTTTCCATACTCAGGCAATACCACACACCCCTCCACTGCCCCATGTCTCTTCCAATGACCATAGCCCTTCAGGGTACTCAGCCCTTCCATGCACGAGAGAGGTCCAGCATTGGCCCTTACCCACCCACCCTTTTCCCCTCCACGGTATAACATTTCCCCTGGACGGCTCGGCTGGCCGTCCCGGGAGGGAAGGGACATGAGGAGACTCAAGCTACAATGCAGCATAAACTTTAATGAGTCTGAAGAGTGAAACAAAGCTGTGCGTGCTGGAAGGGACGCGGTCCAGGCTGCTACGAGGGCAGCTGACAGTCAGGCACCCCTTCACAGCAGTGGGACGCACGTCTTCCTCCCACACACATGGGGAGAGGGTGATGAGCAGGGCCCCTCTCAACTTGCTTCAGGATGAGCCCGTGGCACAGGACAGCAGGAGACAACAGGGACTCGTGATGCGGAGAAGAAAGCAGGCGAAGGAGAAGACAACAGTTGGCCGTCTTTCCAGACAGCACAGGCTGGCACCTTGCTTCCCTCCCTCCTTTGCGGGAGGGCACGAGGGTGCTCAACCCATCTGGAAACCCTGGCCAGCAGCTCCATCCTCAGTCCGGCACCCGGCTATGGGCTTCCTGGTCGATGCACTCACTGGACGTCCAGCCCGGCTTTAGCAGGGCAGGCACCTTCTGCCACAGTAGCGGCCACCAAGGCCAGAGAGGTTGAAGCCCCCGGAGTTGATGGGCACTCCCTCCTCACTCAGGATGCTGCCAACAGCAGCGGAGGTGGTGGATCCCACAGCGGTGTTCTGGGGGAAGGAGCTGAGGATGGGTCCGGGCAGGGTCACCACCACGGGAGAGGGCTGGATCACCACCCGGGAGTCCTGGCACTGCCTGACACAGGGCTCGTTGCAGCTGTTGGCAAGCGGGGTCGGGCCACAGGGACGGCACAGATCGTAGCAGGACATGGCTGCGGGATGGAGCTGCACCTGGGAGAGAGGGCAGGGAAAGCAGAGGCAGCATGTGAGGCGCAGCCCGACAGCCTGCTCGGCAAGAGCAAAGGCACAGTCTGGGGAGCAGGGAGGAAGGGAGATTAAAGAGCCCTGGTCCCCAAGGGTCCCCTCCCTGCAAAGAAAGCCCAAGGCCTTCTCCCACCTCCCCCCACTGGAGAACAGGAAGAACAGGGACACCAGGAGCAGATCGAGTAGCAAGGCTCTCGGCAAAAGCTGTGCTGAGGCAAAGACTCAGCTGAGGCCGGAAGACAAAGAGGAAAAGGAGAAAGACAAGAAAGAGGCAAAGGCGGTTGCAGCTCACCTTCTTCACCAAGGAGGAGAAGGCAAGAGAAGTGGGTGAGGAAGCCTGCTGTTGGACTGGCTTTTATACTGGTCATGACTGCTCCGGGCCCAGAGGCACTCTTTGCGCATGTAATGTGTTTGCCAACAAGCTCACCTTGCATGCAAAGCATCACAATTACAGAATGGGGACACTGCTTATGTTCCCTGCAACGCTGCCTTTTCATTTCCCTCTTCGTGGCATGCCCATTCAGCCACACAGGCTCCTTTCAAGTGACCGTATTAGAGGCCAAAACGTTTCCAGGGGAAATGACACGTCAGCACAGGCCGATGATCCAGGCAGTGATGAGGAGTGTCCCACCCTGCCAGGTGATGCTAGTCCCTTGCCCTCCAGGGCCTCACTTTAAAGTGTTTCCTCATGAATGGGGCAGGTCTCCTCCTAACCCTGAGGCTTCAGCCTGGACACCCACATGCAGGGGTCGGCACCATCAGTCGCTCGCTCTCGCGTGCTGTGCTCACTCACACTGTATTAGGCATCGCCTCTCTAGGCAGGGCACCCCGGCTCTTGGGTTTTCGACTCTCTCTCTGAGATCGAGCTTTGATCTCGGCAGAAGTTTGCCTGCCTCTTTTGCCATCTTCTTTCTCTCCTTCATCCCTACCTGCCTTGAGCAGCAGACTACCAGTGGTTAAGAATGAAGGCTATTGCCCTCCCAACACTCTTTGCTGGAGACCGCTGGCAAAGCTGGAGGCACCTCAGTGACCGAGGCACATGCTGGCCCATCGATACACGTCCTTCCTCCTGCCACAACTGCTACTTTGGCCATCCAGACTGCTGCCACACCAGGCATGACCAAATACGTGGCAGGATTTCCACAGGACACCCAACCCCGCTCAGCAGCAAGCAGGCTCCACGAGTCTTGGCAAGGACAGTCGGAGGAGCACGGCACAAGAGGTGCCTCCTACTCTCCAGAAGCACAACAAGAGCAGCAGGACCAAAGCATTGCCTGTGGAGGACGAGGGCATGGGAAGGAGGGACTGAGAACAGAGCTGGCGGGGTACCACTCCACAGCTTGAGGCCCGGTTGGAGGGACAAAAGGTTCACTGCTTGGGACCTCTCCAGGCACAGCCTGCACAGCAGCTGAGTGGGGTTTCTGCAGGATTTGCAGCACATCTGCTCCAGGCTCACGTCCCTTCAGGACACAGTGACACACACAGAAGGACTCCACAGCACCTAACGCTTCTGACCACAGGACTGCTCCGCTGGGGGCAAAGATGCTTTTCCTGCTCCGTTCTTGAACTTTGCGGACTCTCCAGGACGTGTCAGCAATGCTACCCATCACTTTCAAAGGAGGATGGACGATCCCTGTGTGCCCATTCCCCTCCCCTACCTATTTTACTCACCCATGATCAACGCATCCCCATTGTGCCAAAATCTAGCAGAGGGCTCACATCTCCCTTATACAGAGCTGCCCTTGCTGCCACCTGTCCCTTCAACTCCCTTGGGACTCCCTCCAGTTCCAGGGTTTGGAAGAAGTGCTTGGAGGACAGAAGGGCAAGGACACGTTGCAACTGGTAACATGCGATCGCAGCCTTGGGCAGGTGGTTGTTAGCCTGCACAGAAATGTCTTCCAGCAGGGCAATGGCTTGCCTCATCAACTGGAAGCCAGTATCCAACCTCGCTCGTTGATCACATGTCCCTTAGGGGAGCTCCTGGCCACCTTTTCCATACTCAGGCAATACCACACACCCCTCCACTGCCCCATGTCTCTTCCAATGACCATAGCCCTTCAGGGTACTCAGCCCTTCCATGCACGAGAGAGGTCCAGCATTGGCCCTTACCCACCCACCCTTTTCCCCTCCACGGTATAACATTTCCCCTGGACGGCTCGGCTGGCCGTCCCGGGAGGGAAGGGACATGAGGAGACTCAAGCTACAATGCAGCATAAACTTTAATGAGTCTGAAGAGTGAAACAAAGCTGTGCGTGCTGGAAGGGACGCGGTCCAGGCTGCTACGAGGGCAGCTGACAGTCAGGCACCCCTTCACAGCAGTGGGACGCACGTCTTCCTCCCACACACATGGGGAGAGGGTGATGAGCAGGGCCCCTCTCAACTTGCTTCAGGATGAGCCCGTGGCACAGGACAGCAGGAGACAACAGGGACTCGTGATGCGGAGAAGAAAGCAGGCGAAGGAGAAGACAACAGTTGGCCGTCTTTCCAGACAGCACAGGCTGGCACCTTGCTTCCCTCCCTCCTTTGCGGGAGGGCACGAGGGTGCTCAACCCATCTGGAAACCCTGGCCAGCAGCTCCATCCTCAGTCCGGCACCCGGCTATGGGCTTCCTGGTCGATGCACTCACTGGACGTCCAGCCCGGCTTTAGCAGGGCAGGCACCTTCTGCCACAGTAGCGGCCACCAAGGCCAGAGAGGTTGAAGCCCCCGGAGTTGATGGGCACTCCCTCCTCACTCAGGATGCTGCCAACAGCAGCGGAGGTGGTGGATCCCACAGCGGTGTTCTGGGGGAAGGAGCTGAGGATGGGTCCGGGCAGGGTCACCACCACGGGAGAGGGCTGGATCACCACCCGGGAGTCCTGGCACTGCCTGACACAGGGCTCGTTGCAGCTGTTGGCAAGCGGGGTCGGGCCACAGGGACGGCACAGATCGTAGCAGGACATGGCTGCGGGATGGAGCTGCACCTGGGAGAGAGGGCAGGGAAAGCAGAGGCAGCATGTGAGGCGCAGCCCGACAGCCTGCTCGGCAAGAGCAAAGGCACAGTCTGGGGAGCAGGGAGGAAGGGAGATTAAAGAGCCCTGGTCCCCAAGGGTCCCCTCCCTGCAAAGAAAGCCCAAGGCCTTCTCCCACCTCCCCCCACTGGAGAACAGGAAGAACAGGGACACCAGGAGCAGATCGAGTAGCAAGGCTCTCGGCAAAAGCTGTGCTGAGGCAAAGACTCAGCTGAGGCCGGAAGACAAAGAGGAAAAGGAGAAAGACAAGAAAGAGGCAAAGGCGGTTGCAGCTCACCTTCTTCACCAAGGAGGAGAAGGCAAGAGAAGTGGGTGAGGAAGCCTGCTGTTGGACTGGCTTTTATACTGGTCATGACTGCTCCGGGCCCAGAGGCACTCTTTGCGCATGTAATGTGTTTACCAACAAGCTCACCTTGCATGCAAAGCATCACAATTACAGAATGGGGACACTGCTTATGTTCCCTGCAACGCTGCCTTTTCATTTCCCTCTTCGTGGCATGCCCATTCAGCCACACAGGCTCCTTTCAAGTGACAGTATTAGAGGCCAAAACGTTTCCAGGGGAAATGACACGTCAGCACAGGCCGATGATCCAGGCAGTGATGAGGAGTGTCCCACCCTGCCAGGTGATGCTAGTCCCTTGCCCTCCAGGGCCTCACTTTAAAGTGTTTCCTCATGAATGGGGCAGGTCTCCTCCTAACCCTGAGGCTTCAGCCTGGACACCCACATGCAGGGGTCGGCACCATCAGTCGCTCGCTCTCGCGTGCTGTGCTCACTCACACTGTATTAGGCATCGCCTCTCTAGGCAGGGCACCCCGGCTCTTGGGTTTTCGACTCTCTCTCTGAGATCGAGCTTTGATCTCGGCAGAAGTTTGCCTGCCTCTTTTGCCATCTTCTTTCTCTCCTTCATCCCTACCTGCCTTGAGCAGCAGACTACCAGTGGTTAAGAATGAAGGCTATTGCCCTCCCAACACTCTTTGCTGGAGACCGCTGGCAAAGCTGGAGGCACCTCAGTGACCGAGGCACATGCTGGCCCATCGATACACGTCCTTCCTCCTGCCACAACTGCTACTTTGGCCATCCAGACTGCTGCCACACCAGGCATGACCAAATACGTGGCAGGATTTCCACAGGACACCCAACCCCGCTCAGCAGCAAGCAGGCTCCACGAGTCTTGGCAAGGACAGTCGGAGGAGCACGGCACAAGAGGTGCCTCCTACTCTCCAGAAGCACAACAAGAGCAGCAGGACCAAAGCATTGCCTGTGGAGGACGAGGGCATGGGAAGGAGGGACTGAGAACAGAGCTGGCGGGGTACCACTCCACAGCTTGAGGCCCGGTTGGAGGGACAAAAGGTTCACTGCTTGGGACCTCTCCAGGCACAGCCTGCACAGCAGCTGAGTGGGGTTTCTGCAGGATTTGCAGCACATCTGCTCCAGGCTCACGTCCCTTCAGGACACAGTGACACACACAGAAGGACTCCACAGCACCTAACGCTTCTGACCACAGGACTGCTCCGCTGGGGGCAAAGATGCTTTTCCTGCTCCGTTCTTGAACTTTGCGGACTCTCCAGGACGTGTCAGCAATGCTACCCATCACTTTCAAAGGAGGATGGACGATCCCTGTGTGCCCATTCCCCTCCCCTACCTATTTTACTCACCCATGATCAACGCATCCCCATTGTGCCAAAATCTAGCAGAGGGCTCACATCTCCCTTATACAGAGCTGCCCTTGCTGCCACCTGTCCCTTCAACTCCCTTGGGACTCCCTCCAGTTCCAGGGTTTGGAAGAAGTGCTTGGAGGACAGAAGGGCAAGGACACGTTGCAACTGGTAACATGCGATCGCAGCCTTGGGCAGGTGGTTGTTAGCCTGCACAGAAATGTCTTCCAGCAGGGCAATGGCTTGCCTCATCAACTGGAAGCCAGTATCCAACCTCGCTCGTTGATCACATGTCCCTTAGGGGAGCTCCTGGCCACCTTTTCCATACTCAGGCAATACCACACACCCCTCCACTGCCCCATGTCTCTTCCAATGACCATAGCCCTTCAGGGTACTCAGCCCTTCCATGCACGAGAGAGGTCCAGCATTGGCCCTTACCCACCCACCCTTTTCCCCTCCACGGTATAACATTTCCCCTGGACGGCTCGGCTGGCCGTCCCGGGAGGGAAGGGACATGAGGAGACTCAAGCTACAATGCAGCATAAACTTTAATGAGTCTGAAGAGTGAAACAAAGCTGTGCGTGCTGGAAGGGACGCGGTCCAGGCTGCTACGAGGGCAGCTGACAGTCAGGCACCCCTTCACAGCAGTGGGACGCACGTCTTCCTCCCACACACATGGGGAGAGGGTGATGAGCAGGGCCCCTCTCAACTTGCTTCAGGATGAGCCCGTGGCACAGGACAGCAGGAGACAACAGGGACTCGTGATGCGGAGAAGAAAGCAGGCGAAGGAGAAGACAACAGTTGGCCGTCTTTCCAGACAGCACAGGCTGGCACCTTGCTTCCCTCCCTCCTTTGCGGGAGGGCACGAGGGTGCTCAACCCATCTGGAAACCCTGGCCAGCAGCTCCATCCTCAGTCCGGCACCCGGCTATGGGCTTCCTGGTCGATGCACTCACTGGACGTCCAGCCCGGCTTTAGCAGGGCAGGCACCTTCTGCCACAGTAGCGGCCACCAAGGCCAGAGAGGTTGAAGCCCCCGGAGTTGATGGGCACTCCCTCCTCACTCAGGATGCTGCCAACAGCAGCGGAGGTGGTGGATCCCACAGCGGTGTTCTGGGGGAAGGAGCTGAGGATGGGTCCGGGCAGGGTCACCACCACGGGAGAGGGCTGGATCACCACCCGGGAGTCCTGGCACTGCCTGACACAGGGCTCGTTGCAGCTGTTGGCAAGCGGGGTCGGGCCACAGGGACGGCACAGATCGTAGCAGGACATGGCTGCGGGATGGAGCTGCACCTGGGAGAGAGGGCAGGGAAAGCAGAGGCAGCATGTGAGGCGCAGCCCGACAGCCTGCTCGGCAAGAGCAAAGGCACAGTCTGGGGAGCAGGGAGGAAGGGAGATTAAAGAGCCCTGGTCCCCAAGGGTCCCCTCCCTGCAAAGAAAGCCCAAGGCCTTCTCCCACCTCCCCCCACTGGAGAACAGGAAGAACAGGGACACCAGGAGCAGATCGAGTAGCAAGGCTCTCGGCAAAAGCTGTGCTGAGGCAAAGACTCAGCTGAGGCCGGAAGACAAAGAGGAAAAGGAGAAAGACAAGAAAGAGGCAAAGGCGGTTGCAGCTCACCTTCTTCACCAAGGAGGAGAAGGCAAGAGAAGTGGGTGAGGAAGCCTGCTGTTGGACTGGCTTTTATACTGGTCATGACTGCTCCGGGCCCAGAGGCACTCTTTGCGCATGTAATGTGTTTGCCAACAAGCTCACCTTGCATGCAAAGCATCACAATTACAGAATGGGGACACTGCTTATGTTCCCTGCAACGCTGCCTTTTCATTTCCCTCTTCGTGGCATGCCCATTCAGCCACACAGGCTCCTTTCAAGTGACAGTATTAGAGGCCAAAACGTTTCCAGGGGAAATGACACGTCAGCACAGGCCGATGATCCAGGCAGTGATGAGGAGTGTCCCACCCTGCCAGGTGATGCTAGTCCCTTGCCCTCCAGGGCCTCACTTTAAAGTGTTTCCTCATGAATGGGGCAGGTCTCCTCCTAACCCTGAGGCTTCAGCCTGGACACCCACATGCAGGGGTCGGCACCATCAGTCGCTCGCTCTCGCGTGCTGTGCTCACTCACACTGTATTAGGCATCGCCTCTCTAGGCAGGGCACCCCGGCTCTTGGGTTTTCGACTCTCTCTCTGAGATCGAGCTTTGATCTCGGCAGAAGTTTGCCTGCCTCTTTTGCCATCTTCTTTCTCTCCTTCATCCCTACCTGCCTTGAGCAGCAGACTACCAGTGGTTAAGAATGAAGGCTATTGCCCTCCCAACACTCTTTGCTGGAGACCGCTGGCAAAGCTGGAGGCACCTCAGTGACCGAGGCACATGCTGGCCCATCGATACACGTCCTTCCTCCTGCCACAACTGCTACTTTGGCCATCCAGACTGCTGCCACACCAGGCATGACCAAATACGTGGCAGGATTTCCACAGGACACCCAACCCCGCTCAGCAGCAAGCAGGCTCCACGAGTCTTGGCAAGGACAGTCGGAGGAGCACGGCACAAGAGGTGCCTCCTACTCTCCAGAAGCACAACAAGAGCAGCAGGACCAAAGCATTGCCTGTGGAGGACGAGGGCATGGGAAGGAGGGACTGAGAACAGAGCTGGCGGGGTACCACTCCACAGCTTGAGGCCCGGTTGGAGGGACAAAAGGTTCACTGCTTGGGACCTCTCCAGGCACAGCCTGCACAGCAGCTGAGTGGGGTTTCTGCAGGATTTGCAGCACATCTGCTCCAGGCTCACGTCCCTTCAGGACACAGTGACACACACAGAAGGACTCCACAGCACCTAACGCTTCTGACCACAGGACTGCTCCGCTGGGGGCAAAGATGCTTTTCCTGCTCCGTTCTTGAACTTTGCGGACTCTCCAGGACGTGTCAGCAATGCTACCCATCACTTTCAAAGGAGGATGGACGATCCCTGTGTGCCCATTCCCCTCCCCTACCTATTTTACTCACCCATGATCAACGCATCCCCATTGTGCCAAAATCTAGCAGAGGGCTCACATCTCCCTTATACAGAGCTGCCCTTGCTGCCACCTGTCCCTTCAACTCCCTTGGGACTCCCTCCAGTTCCAGGGTTTGGAAGAAGTGCTTGGAGGACAGAAGGGCAAGGACACGTTGCAACTGGTAACATGCGATCGCAGCCTTGGGCAGGTGGTTGTTAGCCTGCACAGAAATGTCTTCCAGCAGGGCAATGGCTTGCCTCATCAACTGGAAGCCAGTATCCAACCTCGCTCGTTGATCACATGTCCCTTAGGGGAGCTCCTGGCCACCTTTTCCATACTCAGGCAATACCACACACCCCTCCACTGCCCCATGTCTCTTCCAATGACCATAGCCCTTCAGGGTACTCAGCCCTTCCATGCACGAGAGAGGTCCAGCATTGGCCCTTACCCACCCACCCTTTTCCCCTCCACGGTATAACATTTCCCCTGGACGGCTCGGCTGGCCGTCCCGGGAGGGAAGGGACATGAGGAGACTCAAGCTACAATGCAGCATAAACTTTAATGAGTCTGAAGAGTGAAACAAAGCTGTGCGTGCTGGAAGGGACGCGGTCCAGGCTGCTACAAGGGCAGCTGACAGTCAGGCACCCCTTCACAGCAGTGGGACGCACGTCTTCCTCCCACACACATGGGGAGAGGGTGATGAGCAGGGCCCCTCTCAACTTGCTTCAGGATGAGCCCGTGGCACAGGACAGCAGGAGACAACAGGGACTCGTGATGCGGAGAAGAAAGCAGGCGAAGGAGAAGACAACAGTTGGCCGTCTTTCCAGACAGCACAGGCTGGCACCTTGCTTCCCTCCCTCCTTTGCGGGAGGGCACGAGGGTGCTCAACCCATCTGGAAACCCTGGCCAGCAGCTCCATCCTCAGTCCGGCACCCGGCTTTGGGCTTCCTGGTCGATGCACTCACTGGACGTCCAGCCCGGCTTTAGCAGGGCAGGCACCTTCTGCCACAGTAGCGGCCACCAAGGCCAGAGAGGCTGAAGCCCCCGGAGTTGATGGGCACTCCCTCAGCACTCAGGATGCTGCCAACAGCAGCGGAGGTGGTGGATCCCACAGCGGTGTTCTGGGGGAAGGAGCTGAGGATGGGTCCGGGCAGGGTCACCACCACGGGAGATGGCTCAATAACCACCCGGGAGTCCTGGCACTGCCTGACACAGGGCTCGTTGCAGCTGTTGGCAAGCGGGGTCGGGCCACAGGGACGGCACAGATCGTAGCAGGACATGGCTGCGGGATGGAGCTGCACCTGGGAGAGAGGGCAGGGAAAGCAGAGGCAGCATGTGAGGCGCAGCCCGACAGCCTGCTCGGCAAGAGCAAAGGCACAGTCTGGGGAGCAGGGAGGAAGGGAGATTAAAGAGCCCTGGTCCCCAAGGGTCCCCTCCCTGCAAAGAAAGCCCAAGGCCTTCTCCCACCTCCCCCCACTGGAGAACAGGAAGAACAGGGACACCAGGAGCAGATCGAGTAGCAAGGCTCTCGGCAAAAGCTGTGCTGAGGCAAAGACTCAGCTGAGGCCGGAAGACAAAGAGGAAAAGGAGAAAGACAAGAAAGAGGCAAAGGCGGTTGCAGCTCACCTTCTTCACCAAGGAGGAGAAGGCAAGAGAAGTGGGTGAGGAAGCCTGCTGTTGGACTGGCTTTTATACTGGTCATGACTGCTCCGGGCCCAGAGGCACTCTTTGCGCATGTAATGTGTTTGCCAACAAGCTCATCTTGCGTGCAAAGCATCACAATTACAGAAATGGGGACACTGCTTATGTTCCCTGCAACGCTGCCTTTTCATTTCCCTCTTCGTGGCATGCCCATTCAGCCACACAGGCTCCTTTCAAGTGACCGTATTAGAGGCCAAAACATTTCCAGGGGAAATGACACGTCAGCACAGGCCGATGGTGCAGCCTGTGATGACGACTGACCCTCCTTGCCGAGTGATGCCATCCCCTTGCCCTCCAGGGCCTCACTTTCAGCGTTCTCATAATGAAGGGGACATGTTTTCTGGCAGTCCTAAAATACAAGGCCAGACTTAAAAAGAATTTTCTGTGACAGGAGTCAACATATCCATTGCGTTACCTCATACCTAACTCCATCAAAGTTAGGTATAAACTTCCCAGTCACCTTGGATACCCTGTAAGGTTTTAGACTCAGCAATTTAGCATCAAGAGAAATTCATACGCTCTTTGCTCGTCCTTACCTTCTCTGGAGAGCCTCCAATCAACAGGAGAAGGATGTTTGAGAAGCAGAGACACTCCCCTCCAACACACGCTAAGTCTGCTCCCTGCCCCCCCCACCACCAAAGGTCAGTGTTGGGGCTTCCCAACGGTTCCTTCTTCATCCCCAAGACTGCCAAACACTTCTTCTTTGAGCCCACACGCTAACTCAATAACATACACTGCAACAAGCTTGGAAAGCTTTCCATGAGACATCAAAACTCATCACAAGTACTCATAGTCTGGGAATGTCAGCAGGAACACACTGGAAGCAAGTAGACATCAGGATATCTGTTTCCTCTTCCCAAGCTTCTCAGCACTCTCAGACATGAGTTTCCCACTGGCCCATGCTAGTCCCACAGTCCGCACCTATGGTGAGGGTCTGCCCAAAGGCTCCAGTGCCCTGCTGCACCCTGCCCTCTCTGATCACGTGCCGCAGACGCTCTCTACCCGCCCTGGTACCATGTTTTCACCCCACCGTGCTTCTGCTGTCAGCTCAGCATGGCTTATGGGTGTTGATGGAGAGTGCATTTCCTGAGGGCCCTCCTGCACAGCAGGGCACTGGGACTTTGCTAGCAGCAGCTGTCTTTCAGGGAAGACAGGGCTTTAGCTATGGGGAAAGGCACCGTGGGGGTTCCCACAGCATATGGGGCAGCACAAGAGATGACCCTCGCTCTACGTGAAGCAGGACTGGGAGGCTGGGAGGCACGGGGCAAAACGTCACCTGTGGAAGACTAGAGGATGTGGGAGGAAAGGACAGGCACCTTGTCCTCTGCTACATCACCAACTACATGACAACTTTACACACAAGCAAGGTTACTTCCCTCCCTGATGTCGGTGGTCTTGCGGTTCAGGGCAGAAAGGCAGGAAGACACAATGGCTGCATCCTGCAGGTTTCTTTCTTTCCTTCCTCCAGTGTGCAAGGGAGGGAGAAGGACTTGCTAAATGCCCTCACTTCAGTGTCGTGGGCCACACGTCATGTAAACTCCCAAGCAGTGACTGTGCCGCTCTGGCCACATTGCTGAATACTTCAGAAAGGGAGCTGGGGACACAGAGAGATGGTCTGGGGGCAGAAGTGAAGAGATACAACTCCTTGCGCATCTGTCAACACACCAGACACGTCTTGGAGCCATGGAGAGCATGACAGGGGTTTGCTGAGAGAGACAACAAGCCTGGCGTTTGGGACAGAGGGATGTGGGTGACTTTGGGAAGGCTTTGTCACATGTGAAGGACAGTCCCCTCCAGGTGACCATTTCCGTGGGACACCCACTCTCAGTCCCTCAAAAGGATACAAGTGCACCACATCGTTTCAGCCACCCCTTTACCCTGTATGGGATCTCACTTGCTTATGCAGCATAGGATTGTACCCTGGGCTGCTTTAGACAAAGTATTTCCACCAGGTTGAGGGAGTTGATCCTTCCCCTTCACTCAGCCCTCATGAGGCCACAGCGGGAGTACCGTGTCCAGTTCTGGGCTCCTCAGTGCGAGAGAGACATGGACATAGCGGAGAGAGACAAATGAAAGGCCACGCAGATGATTAAGGGACTGGAGCGTCGCACGTATGAGGAAAGACTGAGAGCTGGGATGAGCAGGCTGGGGGCGGGCTGGGGCTCACTGATGTATTCAAATACCAGAAGGGAAGGTGCAAGGAGGAAGGAGTTAGGGTCTTTTCAGTGCTGCCCCTTGAAAGGACCAGAGGCAATGGGCACAAAAGGGAACACAGAAAGCTCCATCTGAATGTCAGGAAACACTCTTTCACTGTGAGGGTCACCAAACACCGGAACAGGTTGCCCAGGGAGATTATGGAGTCTCCATCCCTGGAGATATCCAAAAGCCATCTGGAGCTAGAGCAACTGGCTCTAGGTTGACCTCCTCGAGCAGGGGACTGGACGAGATGACCTCCAGAAGTCCCTGCCAACCCCAATCATGCTGTGATTCTGTGATTTCCCATTGAACAGCTTGGCTGGCCGTCCCGGGAGGGAAGGGGCATGAGGAGACTCAAGCTACAATGCAGCATAAACTTTAATGAGTCTGAAGAGTGAAACAAAGCTGCGCGTGCTGGAAGGGACGCGGTCCAGGCTGCTACGAGGGCAGCTGACAGTCAGGCACCCCTTCACAGCAGTGGGACGCACGTCTTCCTCCCACACACATGGGGAGAGGGTGATGAGCAGGGCCCCTCTCAACTTGCTTCAGGATGAGCCCGTGGCACAGGACAGCAGGAGACAACAGGGACTCGTGATGCGGAGAAGAAAGCAGGCGAAGGAGAAGACAACAGTTGGCCGTCTTTCCAGACAGCACAGGCTGGCACCTTGCTTCCCTCCCTCCTTTGCGGGAGGGCACGAGGGTGCTCAACCCATCTGGAAACCCTGGCCAGCAGCTCCATCCTCAGTCCGGCACCCGGCTTTGGGCTTCCTGGTCGATGCACTCACTGGACGTCCAGCCCGGCTTTAGCAGGGCAGGCACCTTCTGCCACAGTAGCGGCCACCAAGGCCAGAGAGGCTGAAGCCCCCGGAGTTGATGGGCACTCCCTCAGCACTCAGGATGCTGCCAACAGCAGCGGAGGTGGTGGATCCCACAGCGGTGTTCTGGGGGAAGGAGCTGAGGATGGGTCCGGGCAGGGTCACCACCACGGGAGATGGCTCAATAACCACCCGGGAGTCCTGGCACTGCCTGACACAGGGCTCGTTGCAGCTGTTGGCAAGCGGGGTCGGGCCACAGGGACGGCACAGATCGTAGCAGGACATGGCTGCGGGATGGAGCTGCACCTGGGAGAGAGGGCAGGGAAAGCAGAGGCAGCATGTGAGGCGCAGCCCGACAGCCTGCTCGGCAAGAGCAAAGGCACAGTCTGGGGAGCAGGGAGGAAGGGAGATTAAAGAGCCCTGGTCCCCAAGGGTCCCCTCCCTGCAAAGAAAGCCCAAGGCCTTCTCCCACCTCCCCCCACTGGAGAACAGGAAGAACAGGGACACCAGGAGCAGATCGAGTAGCAAGGCTCTCGGCAAAAGCTGTGCTGAGGCAAAGACTCAGCTGAGGCCGGAAGACAAAGAGGAAAAGGAGAAAGACAAGAAAGAGGCAAAGGCGGTTGCAGCTCACCTTCTTCACCAAGGAGGAGAAGGCAAGAGAAGTGGGTGAGGAAGCCTGCTGTTGGACTGGCTTTTATACTGGTCATGACTGCTCCGGGCCCAGAGGCACTCTTTGCGCATGTAATGTGTTTGCCAACAAGCTCATCTTGCGTGCAAAGCATCACAATTACAGAAATGGGGACACTGCTTATGTTCCCTGCAACGCTGCCTTTTCATTTCCCTCTTCGTGGCATGCCCATTCAGCCACACAGGCTCCTTTCAAGTGACCGTATTAGAGGCCAAAACATTTCCAGGGGAAATGACACGTCAGCACAGGCCGATGGTGCAGCCTGTGATGACGACTGACCCTCCTTGCCGAGTGATGCCATCCCCTTGCCCTCCAGGGCCTCACTTTCAGCGTTCTCATAATGAAGGGGACATGTTTTCTGGCAGTCCTAAAATACAAGGCCAGACTTAAAAAGAATTTTCTGTGACAGGAGTCAACATATCCATTGCGTTACCTCATACCTAACTCCATCAAAGTTAGGTATAAACTTCCCAGTCACCTTGGATACCCTGTAAGGTTTTAGACTCAGCAATTTAGCATCAAGAGAAATTCATACGCTCTTTGCTCGTCCTTACCTTCTCTGGAGAGCCTCCAATCAACAGGAGAAGGATGTTTGAGAAGCAGAGACACTCCCCTCCAACACACGCTAAGTCTGCTCCCTGCCCCCCCCACCACCAAAGGTCAGTGTTGGGGCTTCCCAACGGTTCCTTCTTCATCCCCAAGACTGCCAAACACTTCTTCTTTGAGCCCACACGCTAACTCAATAACATACACTGCAACAAGCTTGGAAAGCTTTCCATGAGACATCAAAACTCATCACAAGTACTCATAGTCTGGGAATGTCAGCAGGAACACACTGGAAGCAAGTAGACATCAGGATATCTGTTTCCTCTTCCCAAGCTTCTCAGCACTCTCAGACATGAGTTTCCCACTGGCCCATGCTAGTCCCACAGTCCGCACCTATGGTGAGGGTCTGCCCAAAGGCTCCAGTGCCCTGCTGCACCCTGCCCTCTCTGATCACGTGCCGCAGACGCTCTCTACCCGCCCTGGTACCATGTTTTCACCCCACCGTGCTTCTGCTGTCAGCTCAGCATGGCTTATGGGTGTTGATGGAGAGTGCATTTCCTGAGGGCCCTCCTGCACAGCAGGGCACTGGGACTTTGCTAGCAGCAGCTGTCTTTCAGGGAAGACAGGGCTTTAGCTATGGGGAAAGGCACCGTGGGGGTTCCCACAGCATATGGGGCAGCACAAGAGATGACCCTCGCTCTACGTGAAGCAGGACTGGGAGGCTGGGAGGCACGGGGCAAAACGTCACCTGTGGAAGACTAGAGGATGTGGGAGGAAAGGACAGGCACCTTGTCCTCTGCTACATCACCAACTACATGACAACTTTACACACAAGCAAGGTTACTTCCCTCCCTGATGTCGGTGGTCTTGCGGTTCAGGGCAGAAAGGCAGGAAGACACAATGGCTGCATCCTGCAGGTTTCTTTCTTTCCTTCCTCCAGTGTGCAAGGGAGGGAGAAGGACTTGCTAAATGCCCTCACTTCAGTGTCGTGGGCCACACGTCATGTAAACTCCCAAGCAGTGACTGTGCCGCTCTGGCCACATTGCTGAATACTTCAGAAAGGGAGCTGGGGACACAGAGAGATGGTCTGGGGGCAGAAGTGAAGAGATACAACTCCTTGCGCATCTGTCAACACACCAGACACGTCTTGGAGCCATGGAGAGCATGACAGGGGTTTGCTGAGAGAGACAACAAGCCTGGCGTTTGGGACAGAGGGATGTGGGTGACTTTGGGAAGGCTTTGTCACATGTGAAGGACAGTCCCCTCCAGGTGACCATTTCCGTGGGACACCCACTCTCAGTCCCTCAAAAGGATACAAGTGCACCACATCGTTTCAGCCACCCCTTTACCCTGTATGGGATCTCACTTGCTTATGCAGCATAGGATTGTACCCTGGGCTGCTTTAGACAAAGTATTTCCACCAGGTTGAGGGAGTTGATCCTTCCCCTTCACTCAGCCCTCATGAGGCCACAGCGGGAGTACCGTGTCCAGTTCTGGGCTCCTCAGTGCGAGAGAGACATGGACATAGCGGAGAGAGACAAATGAAAGGCCACGCAGATGATTAAGGGACTGGAGCGTCGCACGTATGAGGAAAGACTGAGAGCTGGGATGAGCAGGCTGGGGGCGGGCTGGGGCTCACTGATGTATTCAAATACCAGAAGGGAAGGTGCAAGGAGGAAGGAGTTAGGGTCTTTTCAGTGCTGCCCCTTGAAAGGACCAGAGGCAATGGGCACAAAAGGGAACACAGAAAGCTCCATCTGAATGTCAGGAAACACTCTTTCACTGTGAGGGTCACCAAACACCGGAACAGGTTGCCCAGGGAGATTATGGAGTCTCCATCCCTGGAGATATCCAAAAGCCATCTGGAGCTAGAGCAACTGGCTCTAGGTTGACCTCCTCGAGCAGGGGACTGGACGAGATGACCTCCAGAAGTCCCTGCCAACCCCAATCATGCTGTGATTCTGTGATTTCCCATTGAACAGCTTGGCTGGCCGTCCCGGGAGGGAAGGGGCATGAGGAGACTCAAGCTACAATGCAGCATAAACTTTAATGAGTCTGAAGAGTGAAACAAAGCTGCGCGTGCTGGAAGGGACGCGGTCCAGGCTGCTACGAGGGCAGCTGACAGTCAGGCACCCCTTCACAGCAGTGGGACGCACGTCTTCCTCCCACACACATGGGGAGAGGGTGATGAGCAGGGCCCCTCTCAACTTGCTTCAGGATGAGCCCGTGGCACAGGACAGCAGGAGACAACAGGGACTCGTGATGCGGAGAAGAAAGCAGGCGAAGGAGAAGACAACAGTTGGCCGTCTTTCCAGACAGCACAGGCTGGCACCTTGCTTCCCTCCCTCCTTTGCGGGAGGGCACGAGGGTGCTCAACCCATCTGGAAACCCTGGCCAGCAGCTCCATCCTCAGTCCGGCACCCGGCTTTGGGCTTCCTGGTCGATGCACTCACTGGACGTCCAGCCCGGCTTTAGCAGGGCAGGCACCTTCTGCCACAGTAGCGGCCACCAAGGCCAGAGAGGCTGAAGCCCCCGGAGTTGATGGGCACTCCCTCAGCACTCAGGATGCTGCCAACAGCAGCGGAGGTGGTGGATCCCACAGCGGTGTTCTGGGGGAAGGAGCTGAGGATGGGTCCGGGCAGGGTCACCACCACGGGAGATGGCTCAATAACCACCCGGGAGTCCTGGCACTGCCTGACACAGGGCTCGTTGCAGCTGTTGGCAAGCGGGGTCGGGCCACAGGGACGGCACAGATCGTAGCAGGACATGGCTGCGGGATGGAGCTGCACCTGGGAGAGAGGGCAGGGAAAGCAGAGGCAGCATGTGAGGCGCAGCCCGACAGCCTGCTCGGCAAGAGCAAAGGCACAGTCTGGGGAGCAGGGAGGAAGGGAGATTAAAGAGCCCTGGTCCCCA
Source organism: Buteo buteo (assembly GCF_964188355.1). Lineage (NCBI taxonomy): Eukaryota > Metazoa > Chordata > Aves > Accipitriformes > Accipitridae > Buteo > Buteo buteo. The sequence goes on from NW_027439567.1 coordinate 35,381, forward strand.
AGGGTCCCCTCCCTGCAAAGAAAGCCCAAGGCCTTCTCCCACCTCCCCCCACTGGAGAACAGGAAGAACAGGGACACCAGGAGCAGATCGAGTAGCAAGGCTCTCGGCAAAAGCTGTGCTGAGGCAAAGACTCAGCTGAGGCCGGAAGACAAAGAGGAAAAGGAGAAAGACAAGAAAGAGGCAAAGGCGGTTGCAGCTCACCTTCTTCACCAAGGAGGAGAAGGCAAGAGAAGTGGGTGAGGAAGCCTGCTGTTGGACTGGCTTTTATACTGGTCATGACTGCTCCGGGCCCAGAGGCACTCTTTGCGCATGTAATGTGTTTGCCAACAAGCTCATCTTGCGTGCAAAGCATCACAATTACAGAAATGGGGACACTGCTTATGTTCCCTGCAACGCTGCCTTTTCATTTCCCTCTTCGTGGCATGCCCATTCAGCCACACAGGCTCCTTTCAAGTGACCGTATTAGAGGCCAAAACGTTTCCAGGGGAAATGACACGTCAGCACAGGCCGATGGTGCAGCCTGTGATGACGACTGACCCTCCTTGCCGAGTGATGCCATCCCCTTGCCCTCCAGGGCCTCACTTTCAGCGTTCTCATAATGAAGGGGACATGTTTTCTGGCAGTCCTAAAATACAAGGCCAGACTTAAAAAGAATTTTCTGTGACAGGAGTCAACATATCCATTGCGTTACCTCATACCTAACTCCATCAAAGTTAGGTATAAACTTCCCAGTCACCTTGGATACCCTGTAAGGTTTTAGACTCAGCAATTTAGCATCAAGAGAAATTCATACGCTCTTTGCTCGTCCTTACCTTCTCTGGAGAGCCTCCAATCAACAGGAGAAGGATGTTTGAGAAGCAGAGACACTCCCCTCCAACACACGCTAAGTCTGCTCCCTGCCCCCCCCACCACCAAAGGTCAGTGTTGGGGCTTCCCAACGGTTCCTTCTTCATCCCCAAGACTGCCAAACACTTCTTCTTTGAGCCCACACGCTAACTCAATAACATACACTGCAACAAGCTTGGAAAGCTTTCCATGAGACATCAAAACTCATCACAAGTACTCATAGTCTGGGAATGTCAGCAGGAACACACTGGAAGCAAGTAGACATCAGGATATCTGTTTCCTCTTCCCAAGCTTCTCAGCACTCTCAGACATGAGTTTCCCACTGGCCCATGCTAGTCCCACAGTCCGCACCTATGGTGAGGGTCTGCCCAAAGGCTCCAGTGCCCTGCTGCACCCTGCCCTCTCTGATCACGTGCCGCAGACGCTCTCTACCCGCCCTGGTACCATGTTTTCACCCCACCGTGCTTCTGCTGTCAGCTCAGCATGGCTTATGGGTGTTGATGGAGAGTGCATTTCCTGAGGGCCCTCCTGCACAGCAGGGCACTGGGACTTTGCTAGCAGCAGCTGTCTTTCAGGGAAGACAGGGCTTTAGCTATGGGGAAAGGCACCGTGGGGGTTCCCACAGCATATGGGGCAGCACAAGAGATGACCCTCGCTCTACGTGAAGCAGGACTGGGAGGCTGGGAGGCACGGGGCAAAACGTCACCTGTGGAAGACTAGAGGATGTGGGAGGAAAGGACAGGCACCTTGTCCTCTGCTACATCACCAACTACATGACAACTTTACACACAAGCAAGGTTACTTCCCTCCCTGATGTCGGTGGTCTTGCGGTTCAGGGCAGAAAGGCAGGAAGACACAATGGCTGCATCCTGCAGGTTTCTTTCTTTCCTTCCTCCAGTGTGCAAGGGAGGGAGAAGGACTTGCTAAATGCCCTCACTTCAGTGTCGTGGGCCACACGTCATGTAAACTCCCAAGCAGTGACTGTGCCGCTCTGGCCACATTGCTGAATACTTCAGAAAGGGAGCTGGGGACACAGAGAGATGGTCTGGGGGCAGAAGTGAAGAGATACAACTCCTTGCGCATCTGTCAACACACCAGACACGTCTTGGAGCCATGGAGAGCATGACAGGGGTTTGCTGAGAGAGACAACAAGCCTGGCGTTTGGGACAGAGGGATGTGGGTGACTTTGGGAAGGCTTTGTCACATGTGAAGGACAGTCCCCTCCAGGTGACCATTTCCGTGGGACACCCACTCTCAGTCCCTCAAAAGGATACAAGTGCACCACATCGTTTCAGCCACCCCTTTACCCTGTATGGGATCTCACTTGCTTATGCAGCATAGGATTGTACCCTGGGCTGCTTTAGACAAAGTATTTCCACCAGGTTGAGGGAGTTGATCCTTCCCCTTCACTCAGCCCTCATGAGGCCACAGCGGGAGTACCGTGTCCAGTTCTGGGCTCCTCAGTGCGAGAGAGACATGGACATAGCGGAGAGAGACAAATGAAAGGCCACGCAGATGATTAAGGGACTGGAGCGTCGCACGTATGAGGAAAGACTGAGAGCTGGGATGAGCAGGCTGGGGGCGGGCTGGGGCTCACTGATGTATTCAAATACCAGAAGGGAAGGTGCAAGGAGGAAGGAGTTAGGGTCTTTTCAGTGCTGCCCCTTGAAAGGACCAGAGGCAATGGGCACAAAAGGGAACACAGAAAGCTCCATCTGAATGTCAGGAAACACTCTTTCACTGTGAGGGTCACCAAACACCGGAACAGGTTGCCCAGGGAGATTATGGAGTCTCCATCCCTGGAGATATCCAAAAGCCATCTGGAGCTAGAGCAACTGGCTCTAGGTTGACCTCCTCGAGCAGGGGACTGGACGAGATGACCTCCAGAAGTCCCTGCCAACCCCAATCATGCTGTGATTCTGTGATTTCCCATTGAACAGCTTGGCTGGCCGTCCCGGGAGGGAAGGGGCATGAGGAGACTCAAGCTACAATGCAGCATAAACTTTAATGAGTCTGAAGAGTGAAACAAAGCTGCGCGTGCTGGAAGGGACGCGGTCCAGGCTGCTACGAGGGCAGCTGACAGTCAGGCACCCCTTCACAGCAGTGGGACGCACGTCTTCCTCCCACACACATGGGGAGAGGGTGATGAGCAGGGCCCCTCTCAACTTGCTTCAGGATGAGCCCGTGGCACAGGACAGCAGGAGACAACAGGGACTCGTGATGCGGAGAAGAAAGCAGGCGAAGGAGAAGACAACAGTTGGCCGTCTTTCCAGACAGCACAGGCTGGCACCTTGCTTCCCTCCCTCCTTTGCGGGAGGGCACGAGGGTGCTCAACCCATCTGGAAACCCTGGCCAGCAGCTCCATCCTCAGTCCGGCACCCGGCTATGGGCTTCCTGGTCGATGCACTCACTGGACGTCCAGCCCGGCTTTAGCAGGGCAGGCACCTTCTGCCACAGTAGCGGCCACCAAGGCCAGAGAGGTTGAAGCCCCCGGAGTTGATGGGCACTCCCTCCTCACTCAGGATGCTGCCAACAGCAGCGGAGGTGGTGGATCCCACAGCGGTGTTCTGGGGGAAGGAGCTGAGGATGGGTCCGGGCAGGGT
>NW_027439568.1:0-2500 GCF_964188355.1 Buteo buteo
AAAAATTATTTTGAAAACTGGTTGTCGTTAATATTGTATTAATATTTCCCGCCGGAATCAATAAAGGTGAAATAACTCTTGCATCAGACAGTACGTTTAAACGTGCTCCCTTGGTGTAGAAGTGGTTCAAACTCGGGAAGGGGAGGGGGAAAGAAATGCCGTCCGGGAGAACCGGGAGAGGGTGGCCCTTTTAATCAGATTTGCTAAAATCTCAAAAGAAAGAAAAAAAAAAAAAAAAACGAAAAAAACGAACCAAAAACAGGCGCACCTGCCCCCCCCGCCCCCCCCCGCCCAAGGGGCACCGAACGGCTGCCAGGTCTACCCGGCTCCGCGGGCGGCCGCCAGGTCTACCCGGCTCCGGAGGCCGGCGCGGCCGCCGGCGGCGCCCGGAGGACGCGGGGTGTCGCTGCCGCAGCGGCCGGTGAAAAGGGCCGCCAGGTCTACCCGGCTCCGCGGGCGGCCGCCAGGTCTACCCGGCTCCGGAGGCCGGCGCGGCCGCCGGCGGCGCCCGGAGGACGCGGGGTGTCGCTGCCGCAGCGGCCGGTGAAAAGGGCCGCCAGGTCTACCCGGCTCCGCGGGCGGCCGCCAGGTCTACCCGGCTCCGGAGGCCGGCGCGGCCGCCGGCGGCGCCCGGAGGACGCGGGGTGTCGCTGCCGCAGCGGCCGGTGAAAAGGGCCGCCAGGTCTACCCGGCTCCGCGGGCGGCCGCCAGGTCTACCCGGCTCCGGAGGCCGGCGCGGCCGCCGGCGGCGCCCGGAGGACGCGGGGTGTCGCTGCCGCAGCGGCCGGTGAAAAGAGCCGCCAGGTCTACCCGGCTCCGCGGGCGGCCGCCAGGTCTACCCGGCTCCGGAGGCCGGCGCGGCCGCCGGCGGCGCCCGGAGGACGCGGGGTGTCGCTGCCGCAGCGGCCGGTGAAAAGAGCCGCCAGGTCTACCCGGCTCCGCGGGCGGCCGCCAGGTCTACCCGGCTCCGGAGGCCGGCGCGGCCGCCGGCGGCGCCCGGAGGACGCGGGGTGTCGCTGCCGCAGCGGCCGGTGAAAAGAGCCGCCAGGTCTACCCGGCTCCGGCGGGACTTAGCCGCATTTCGGGGGCGGGGAGGTAGACCTGATAGCCCCGCCACTTTCTCGGAGCTGGCCAAGGGGTCGCTGTTTTTCGCTGCCTCCAGTTACGTCATCGTAAAAGTCGGTGTCATTGGCGGGTCTCCCCGGTGGGCAGGGACGGCACTCTTGGAGCCGGCCGGGGGCGGGGACGTGATCTCCCGTACTATAGGAGGTAGTGGTGACTCGTGCACGGAGCAGCGCTAGTGAGCGGCTGCAAGGCTTACGGCTCAGCCGGCGAAGTGGAGCGCTGGGCGGCCGTTGTGGTGGTGGTTTTGCCTGGTGGTTCGGCTCGTTTTCTGTCTGTTCGGCCAGTTGGTCTCTCCCGGTGTTTTCCAAGTAAGCCAGCCGGGCGCCTGCGAGGGTCTGGCAGGCTGGCGGTGGCTGTTGACCCGAGTGGTGCGAGAGGTGCAAAGGTGGATTCCGCAGGGCATAGCCCGGTGGCCGGCGGCGGCCACCGGCACTCGAACGCTGGAAGACCGGGTGGAGCCGAGCCTGCCTCGGCTTTCCCCCGGCCCCGGAGGGCCCGATGATGGCAAAGGTGGAGCGCTGGTATATGCGAGGGCAGCTGCCCGTGAGCATCCAGCCCGCCGCGGCTGCCGCCGCCTCCTGAGGGCCTGGTGATGGGCGGGCGAGGTGGCGGCACCTCGTCCTTTGACTCTGGCCTTAAGCTGGAGCGGGCAGAGCGGCAGCCGGTCCCGGTGGCTGGCAGCCGGATGCAGACGGCTGGGGGTTCTCGTGCGTGCCGCAGCTTCCCCCCAGCCCCCGAGGGCCCGATGATGGCACAGGTGAGAGGCCGCAGCGCCTCGTCCTGTTTTTGCCGGCATGAGCCACGCGTGGGCGGCCTGTGGTGTCCGGCCTGCCCCGGCTTGCCTGGTTGCAGGAGGGCTCGGTGGAAAGGTCTGCAGCGCTCTACCGGGTTTAGAGGTGGCGGCACCTCATCGCGTTTTCTCCGGCCTTAAGCTGGAGCCCATGCACGAATTGGGCAGAGTGCAAGCGGCAGCCGGTCCCGGTGGCTGGCAGCCGGATGCAGACGGCTGGGGGTTCTCGTGCGTGCCGCAGCTTCCCCCCAGCCCCCGAGGGCCCGATGATGGCACAGGTGAGAGGCCGCAGCGCCTCGTCCTGTTTCTGCCGGCATGAGCCACGCGTGGGCGGCCTGTGGTGTCCGGCCTGCCCCGGCTTGCCTGGTTGCAGGAGGGCTCGGTGGAAAGGTCTGCAGCGCTGTACCGGGTTAGAGGTGGCGGCACCTCATCGCGTTTTCTCCGGCCTTAAGCTGGAGCCCATGCACGAATTGGGCAGAGTGCAAGCGGCAGCCGGTCCCGGTGGCTGGCAGCCGGATGCAGACGGCTGGGGGTTCTCGTGCGTGCCGCAGCTTCCCCCCAGCCCCCGAGGGCCCGATGATGGCA
>NW_027439568.1:17500-27500 GCF_964188355.1 Buteo buteo
GTCCCTACAGGCGCTCCGGGGTAGGCCCGGCCACCCTACCTGACCCTCTGGGGTCAGCCCGGTGTCCCTACCCGACGCTCCGGGGTACGCCTGGCGCCCCTACCTCATGCTCCGGGGTAGTACCGGTACCCCTACCGGTGCTCCGGGGTACACCTGCTGTCCCTACAGGCGCTCCGGGGTAGGCCCGGCCACCCTACCTGACCCTCCGGGGTCAGCCCGGTGTCCCTACCCGACGCTCCGGGGTAGGCCTGGCGCCCCTACCTCATCCTCCGGGGTAGTGCCGGTACCCCTGCCGGTGCTCCGGGGTACACCTGCGGTCCCTACAGGCGCTCCGGGGTAGGCCCGGCCACCCTACCTGACCCTCCGGGGTCAGCCCGGTATCCCTACCCGACGCTCCGGGGTAGGCCTGGCGCCCCTACCTCATCCTCCGGGGTAGTACCCGTACCCCTACCGGTGCTCCGGGATACACCTGCGGTCCCTACAGGCGCTCCGGGGTAGGCCCGGCCACCCTACCTGACCCTCTGGGGTCAGCCCGGTGTCCCTACCCGACGCTCCGGGGTACGCCTGGCGCCCCTACCTCATGCTCCGGGGTAGTGCCGGTACCCCTGCCGGTGCTCCGGGGTACACCTGCGGTCCCTACAGGCGCTCCGGGGTAGGCCCGGCCACCCTACCTGACCCTCCGGGGTCAGCCCGGTATCCCTACCCGACGCTCCGGGGTAGGCCTGGCGCCCCTACCTCATCCTCCGGGGTAGTGCCGGTACCCCTGCCGGTGCTCCGGGGTACACCTGCGGTCCCTACAGGCGCTCCGGGGTAGGCCCGGCCACCCTACCTGACCCTCCGGGGTCAGCCCGGTGTCCCTACCCGACGCTCCGGGGTAGGCCTGGCGCCCCTACCTCATCCTCCGGGGTAGTGCCGGTACCCCTGCCGGTGCTCCGGGATACCCCTGCGGTCCCTACAGGCGCTCCGGGGTAGGCCCGGCCACCCTACCTGACCCTCTGGGGTCAGCCCGGTGTCCCTACCCGACGCTCCGGGGTAGGCCTGGCGCCCCTACCTCATCCTCCGGGGTAGTGCCGGTACCCCTGCCGGTGCTCCGGGGTACACCTGCGGTCCCTACAGGCGCTCCGGGGTAGGCCCGGCCACCCTACCTGACCCTCCGGGGTCAGCCCGGTATCCCTACCCGACGCTCCGGGGTAGGCCTGGCGCCCCTACCTCATCCTCCGGGGTAGTGCCGGTACCCCTGCCGGTGCTCCGGGGTACACCTGCGGTCCCTACAGGCGCTCCGGGGTAGGCCCGGCCACCCTACCTGACCCTCTGGGGTCAGCCCGGTGTCCCTACCCGACGCTCCGGGGTAGGCCTGGCGCCCCTACCTCATCCTCCGGGGTAGTGCCGGTACCCCTGCCGGTGCTCCGGGGTACACCTGCGGTCCCTACAGGCGCTCCGGGGTAGGCCCGGCCACCCTACCTGACCCTCCGGGGTCAGCCCGGTGTCCCTACCCGACGCTCCGGGGTAGGCCTGGCGCCCCTACCTCATCCTCCGGGGTAGTGCCGGTACCCCTACCGGTGCTCCGGGATACCCCTGCGGTCCCTACAGGCGCTCCGGGGTAGGCCCGGCCACCCTACCTGACCCTCCGGGGTCAGCCCGGTGTCCCTACCCGACGCTCCGGGGTAGGCCTGGCGCCCCTACCTCATCCTCCGGGGTAGTGCCGGTACCCCTGCCGGTGCTCCGGGGTACACCTGCGGTCCCTACAGGCGCTCCGGGGTAGGCCCGGCCACCCTACCTGACCCTCCGGGGTCAGCCCGGTATCCCTACCCGACGCTCCGGGGTAGGCCTGGCGCCCCTACCTCATCCTCCGGGGTAGTGCCGGTACCCCTGCCGGTGCTCCGGGGTACACCTGCGGTCCCTACAGGCGCTCCGGGGTAGGCCCGGCCACCCTACCTGACCCTCCGGGGTCAGCCCGGTGTCCCTACCCGACGCTCCGGGGTAGGCCTGGCGCCCCTACCTCATCCTCCGGGGTAGTGCCGGTACCCCTGCCGGTGCTCCGGGGTACACCTGCGGTCCCTACAGGCGCTCCGGGGTAGGCCCGGCCACCCTACCTGACCCTCCGGGGTCAGCCCGGTATCCCTACCCGACGCTCCGGGGTAGGCCTGGCGCCCCTACCTCATCCTCCGGGGTAGTGCCGGTACCCCTGCCGGTGCTCCGGGGTACACCTGCGGTCCCTACAGGCGCTCCGGGATAGGCCCGGCCACCCTACCTGACCCTCCGGGGTCAGCCCGGTATCCCTACCCGACGCTCCGGGGTAGGCCTGGCGCCCCTACCTCATCCTCCGGGGTAGTGCCGGTACCCCTGCCGGTGCTCCGGGGTACACCTGCGGTCCCTACAGGCGCTCCGGGGTAGGCCCGGCCACCCTACCTGACCCTCCGGGGTCAGCCCGGTATCCCTACCCGACGCTCCGGGGTAGGCCTGGCGCCCCTACCTCATCCTCCGGGGTAGTGCCGGTACCCCTGCCGGTGCTCCGGGGTACACCTGCGGTCCCTACAGGCGCTCCGGGGTAGGCCCGGCCACCCTACCTGACCCTCTGGGGTCAGCCCGGTGTCCCTACCCGACGCTCCGGGGTAGGCCTGGCGCCCCTACCTCATCCTCCGGGGTAGTGCCGGTACCCCTGCCGGTGCTCCGGGGTACACCTGCGGTCCCTACAGGCGCTCCGGGGTAGGCCCGGCCACCCTACCTGACCCTCTGGGGTCAGCCCGGTGTCCCTACCCGACGCTCCGGGGTAGGCCTGGCGCCCCTACCTCATCCTCCGGGGTAGTGCCGGTACCCCTACCGGTGCTCCGGGGTACACCTGCGGTCCCTACAGGCGCTCCGGGGTAGGCCCGGCCACCCTACCTGACTTTCTGGGGGTCAGCCCGGTATCCCTACCTGATGCTCCGGGGTAGTCCTGGCCTCCTTACCTGTGTCTCCGGGTAAACCTGGCCACGCTGCAGGGTCGGCCTGCACTCCCTGGCCGCACTACGGGCCGGTCCTGATTAGTGTATTAAGACCGCTCCGCGATTCCACTTTCTTAAAATTTATTGTGTCTGACAGCTTGTCTTTTACCGCGCACGCAGGCAGGCAGGCAGGCAGGCAGGCACGCGTCAAAAACGTGAGAGCAAAGCGTTACCCGCAGTCGGAGTACTTTATCGGTAACGACTTCTTCGGGAAGAGGCGCCGACGCTGCTCTCTCGTCTCTGTACGAGTCGGTGGCCGTCCGGGTACCGCGTGGCACCGTTGGCGTGGGATCCGCTCCTAAACGAATACAGAAGAATCGATACGCTATGAATCGTCATCGATTGAAGTTATTAACAGTTGACGAGCGATGCTGGATTGTATCGTTTATGGAGCGTCACCTACCGACTGATTTAGCGCTACGCGGTAATACGCTTTCTGGCAGTTCCTTAAATAACAAAACTCATTCGTTCACGCACGCTAGGTGTGCATCCCTTCGTTAATAGCCGGAGAAGGAATACGTACGTACGTACGTACGTACCTACCAGCGGATCGTCACGGATTGAATATGACTCGATTAGTAGTCACCAGTATTATAAATTACCGACTCCTAAAGTTTGATTGCGGCACTCCTTTAGGACCTTGCGACGCTCTTGGTTAACGTTAGCGTTCTCCGGCCCCTGCGTTATCGCGCATTAACTGTTCATTGGCCTCCGAGGGACGGCGGTCTCGCAGGCCTCTGAAGAAAGCCAGTCGGCTGCCTGACAAGCGGTCCCTGTGGCCGAGGCCGACTTAGCCGAGCATCCTCGGAGACGACGAGCTCGCGTGGCCGCCGTGCCGGCTGACCGGCCCGCCCCGGGGCCGTTTCCCCCCCGCTCCCCGTCGCCGAAGGAGCGCGCCCCCCGCCACCGCCTAAGGCCGCTGGGACCTTCCTCACCGCTCGAACGCATCCCGCCGGCGACGGAGCCGCTGATGCCCCTCTGTCGGAAGCGCGGCGCGCCTCTCCGGCAGCCCTGGCTGGGGCCCTGGAGCCCCAGGTCTCTGCCCAGGCCGAGGCACGCGGCTGCTGCTTTGCCAGGGACGGGTCCGACCGGGAGCCGAGCGCATCGCCCGTAGGCAGGCACGGGCGCAGGCCGGACGTCGAAGCGGCCGACCACCCGGGCTGTAACAGAGAAAGCGGCGTTAGCGACACCGTTACAAATCTTTCTCATTTCCACCTGCGTGCGCGCCCGCACCCCGCCAAAACAGGCCCCCGGCCCGAACGCCCACCGCCTGCTGCTGCAGCCGCTCACCCGCCCTTAGACACACGCACGCGCACGCACGCACTGCCCCCCCCCCATTCGAGTCCCCGCCCCAAACACCTCCCGCCCGCCACCGCACCCACTCGCACGGGGCTACACACGTGCGCACCCCCCCCCCCCGCAACCGGCCCCCCCCAGCCCAAACCCTCCACCCGCTGCCCCGCTCACAGTCGTGCGCTCAAAACGCACACGCGCGCAGCCCCCCCCCCCCCCCCGCCCGAAACAGGGCCCCGGGCCGACACCCCCCACCCCCGTCACCCCGGGCCCGCCGCTGCACGCACACACACACCGCCCCCCCGCCCTCCCGCCACGCAGTTCGCGCCGAGCCTGGCTGCCCCTGCTCCCCCCTTCCGCCACCAGGCTTGCCGCCCCCGGTGGTGGAAGGCGGGAGACTTTAGGACCCTGCGGCGTCCCTGCCGGCTCCGTGCCCGGGCGGGAGAGGGGAGCCCCCCCGGTGCCCTGCCGTCTCTAAACCCCAGCTGCCGAGTCCCTATCCTGCCGCACCCGTGGCCCCGCTCCCGCCTTTCTTTCTCAGCCAGCCACGCACTCGCCCTGCTCCACTCCCGCCCGCCGCCGCCGCGGGGGGAAAACTAAAGGACCGGGGGGGTGGGACGGGGACGGGGACGGGGACGGGGACGGGGGAGAGAAGTAAAAAAAATAAAACTCCAACCGATCCAAACAGAAGCCTTCTCCGAAAAGACACACCGTCCCCCCTCGCCAGCCTGCCTCTGCGCCAGGCTCCCCGCCTGCTCGCCAGCCGCTCTCGCCCTGCTGCACTCCTGCCCGCCCTCGCCGCGGGGGGAAAACTAAACGACCGGGGGGGACGGGACGGGGACGGGGACGGGGACGGGGACGGGGGAGAGAAGTAAAAAAAATAAAACTCCAACCGATCCAAACAGAAGCCTTCTCCGAAAAGACACACCGTCCCCCCTCGCCAGCCTGCCTCTGCGCCAGGCTCCCCGCCTGCTCGCCCTGCTCCACTCCTGCCCGCCCCCGCCGCGGGGGGAAAACTAAACGACCGGGGGGGGGGGGGGACGGGGACGGGGACGGGGACGGGGGAGAGAAGTAAAAAAAATAAAACTCCAACCGATCCAAACAGAAGCCTTCTCCGAAAAGACACACCGTCCCCCCTCGCCAGCCTGCCTCTGCGCCAGGCTCCCCGCCTGCTCGCCAGCCGCTCTCGCCCTGCTCCATTCCTGCCCGCCCCCGCCGCGGGGGGAAAACTAAACGACCGGGGGGGGGGGGACGGGGACGGGGACGGGGACGGGGGAGAGAAGTAAAAAAAATAAAACTCCAACCGATCCAAACAGAAGCCTTCTCCGAAAAGACACACCGTCCCCCCTCGCCAGCCTGCCTCTGCGCCAGGCTCCCCGCCTGCTCGCCAGCCGCTCTCGCCCTGCTCCACTCCTGCCCGCCCCCGCCGCGGGGGGAAAACTAAACGACCGGGGGGGGGGGGACGGGGACGGGGACGGGGACGGGGACGGGGACGGGGGAGAGAAGTAAAAAAAATAAAACTCCAACCGATCCAAACAGAAGCCTTCTCCGAAAAGACACACCGTCCCCCCTCGCCAGCCTACCTCTGCGCCAGGCTCCCCGCCTGCTCGCCAGCCGCTCTCGCCCCCCCTCTTTTCTAGCCTCCTTTCCCCGCCGCTGCTGCCGCCGCGACTGAGCAGCAGACCGTTGCCGTGGCGGGAAACACCACAGTTTCCGGGGGCCCCGTTGCCGGGCTGCAGACCACCCCACCCAGCCACCCGCCCCCCAACCCCCCGTCTCCAGGGCGCCGGAAAGTCTGTGATCGGGTGGGGCCGGGGGAGGGGGGGGGGGGGGGGCTGCACCTACTGGCCTGCAGGTCCGGGACTGCAGCGCGGGGAGGGAGGGGGAGCACACCGGTGCAGGGGTGCGTGTAGCTGTGTGTGCCTGCGTCGCGTTCTGTGTGTGTGTGTGTGTGTGTGTGCGCGCGCCTCTGAGCGCGCGTGTGTCACCGGGGGGGGGGGGGGGTGGCAGTGCCTGCAGGATCGCAGATATGTATTTTAAAGTATTTATTTTATTAAAAAAAGGAAAACGTCAAAAAAACACCAAAAAAAAACAGGCGGGGGGGGGGGGGGAGAAAAATTAAAAACAACCCCCCAAAAAAAGCCCAAGACCGCAAAAACCAAAACCAAAAGTCGGCGAGCACCCAGCAGCGCCGGGACCCGAACCTGAACCTGGCAAGGGGCTACCAGTCCTGAAGGCACCCAGTGAACAGCGAACTCGCGCCGGGGAGCCGGGCAGTTTGTGCCGGGGGCTGCCACCTCTGCCCGGACCCCGCCGACAGAATATGGTTGGGGGGGGGGGGGGGCAGCAGCGGAGCAGAGGGGCTGGCTGGTGTGGTGAAGCTGGCAAGTGCCTGGCAGCCACCGGCTCGGAATAGGTGCGTGCACGTGCATGAGAACGACGAGGGTGGGGGGGGGGGTGTGTGTGTGTCAGGAAACAAAAATTATTTTGAAAACTGGTTGTCGTTAATATTGTATTAATATTTCCCGCCGGAATCAATAAAGGTGAAATAACTCTTGCATCAGACAGTACGTTTAAACGTGCTCCCTTGGTGTAGAAGTGGTTCAAACTCGGGAAGGGGAGGGGGAAAGAAATGCCGTCCGGGAGAACCGGGAGAGGGTGGCCCTTTTAATCAGATTTGCTAAAATCTCAAAAGAAAGAAAAAAAAAAAAAAAAACGAAAAAAACGAACCAAAAACAGGCGCACCTGCCCCCCCCGCCCCCCCCCGCCCAAGGGGCACCGAACGGCTGCCAGGTCTACCCGGCTCCGCGGGCGGCCGCCAGGTCTACCCGGCTCCGGAGGCCGGCGCGGCCGCCGGCGGCGCCCGGAGGACGCGGGGTGTCGCTGCCGCAGCGGCCGGTGAAAAGGGCCGCCAGGTCTACCCGGCTCCGCGGGCGGCCGCCAGGTCTACCCGGCTCCGGAGGCCGGCGCGGCCGCCGGCGGCGCCCGGAGGACGCGGGGTGTCGCTGCCGCAGCGGCCGGTGAAAAGGGCCGCCAGGTCTACCCGGCTCCGCGGGCGGCCGCCAGGTCTACCCGGCTCCGGAGGCCGGCGCGGCCGCCGGCGGCGCCCGGAGGACGCGGGGTGTCGCTGCCGCAGCGGCCGGTGAAAAGGGCCGCCAGGTCTACCCGGCTCCGCGGGCGGCCGCCAGGTCTACCCGGCTCCGGAGGCCGGCGCGGCCGCCGGCGGCGCCCGGAGGACGCGGGGTGTCGCTGCCGCAGCGGCCGGTGAAAAGAGCCGCCAGGTCTACCCGGCTCCGCGGGCGGCCGCCAGGTCTACCCGGCTCCGGAGGCCGGCGCGGCCGCCGGCGGCGCCCGGAGGACGCGGGGTGTCGCTGCCGCAGCGGCCGGTGAAAAGAGCCGCCAGGTCTACCCGGCTCCGCGGGCGGCCGCCAGGTCTACCCGGCTCCGGAGGCCGGCGCGGCCGCCGGCGGCGCCCGGAGGACGCGGGGTGTCGCTGCCGCAGCGGCCGGTGAAAAGAGCCGCCAGGTCTACCCGGCTCCGGCGGGACTTAGCCGCATTTCGGGGGCGGGGAGGTAGACCTGATAGCCCCGCCACTTTCTCGGAGCTGGCCAAGGGGTCGCTGTTTTTCGCTGCCTCCAGTTACGTCATCGTAAAAGTCGGTGTCATTGGCGGGTCTCCCCGGTGGGCAGGGACGGCACTCTTGGAGCCGGCCGGGGGCGGGGACGTGATCTCCCGTACTATAGGAGGTAGTGGTGACTCGTGCACGGAGCAGCGCTAGTGAGCGGCTGCAAGGCTTACGGCTCAGCCGGCGAAGTGGAGCGCTGGGCGGCCGTTGTGGTGGTGGTTTTGCCTGGTGGTTCGGCTCGTTTTCTGTCTGTTCGGCCAGTTGGTCTCTCCCGGTGTTTTCCAAGTAAGCCAGCCGGGCGCCTGCGAGGGTCTGGCAGGCTGGCGGTGGCTGTTGACCCGAGTGGTGCGAGAGGTGCAAAGGTGGATTCCGCAGGGCATAGCCCGGTGGCCGGCGGCGGCCACCGGCACTCGAACGCTGGAAGACCGGGTGGAGCCGAGCCTGCCTCGGCTTTCCCCCGGCCCCGGAGGGCCCGATGATGGCAAAGGTGGAGCGCTGGTATATGCGAGGGCAGCTGCCCGTGAGCATCCAGCCCGCCGCGGCTGCCGCCGCCTCCTGAGGGCCTGGTGATGGGCGGGCGAGGTGGCGGCACCTCGTCCTTTGACTCTGGCCTTAAGCTGGAGCGGGCAGAGCGGCAGCCGGTCCCGGTGGCTGGCAGCCGGATGCAGACGGCTGGGGGTTCTCGTGCGTGCCGCAGCTTCCCCCCAGCCCCCGAGGGCCCGATGATGGCACAGGTGAGAGGCCGCAGCGCCTCGTCCTGTTTTTGCCGGCATGAGCCACGCGTGGGCGGCCTGTGGTGTCCGGCCTGCCCCGGCTTGCCTGGTTGCAGGAGGGCTCGGTGGAAAGGTCTGCAGCGCTCTACCGGGTTTAGAGGTGGCGGCACCTCATCGCGTTTTCTCCGGCCTTAAGCTGGAGCCCATGCACGAATTGGGCAGAGTGCAAGCGGCAGCCGGTCCCGGTGGCTGGCAGCCGGATGCAGACGGCTGGGGGTTCTCGTGCGTGCCGCAGCTTCCCCCCAGCCCCCGAGGGCCCGATGATGGCACAGGTGAGAGGCCGCAGCGCCTCGTCCTGTTTCTGCCGGCATGAGCCACGCGTGGGCGGCCTGTGGTGTCCGGCCTGCCCCGGCTTGCCTGGTTGCAGGAGGGCTCGGTGGAAAGGTCTGCAGCGCTGTACCGGGTTAGAGGTGGCGGCACCTCATCGCGTTTTCTCCGGCCTTAAGCTGGAGCCCATGCACGAATTGGGCAGAGTGCAAGCGGCAGCCGGTCCCGGTGGCTGGCAGCCGGATGCAGACGGCTGGGGGTTCTCGTGCGTGCCGCAGCTTCCCCCCAGCCCCCGAGGGCCCGATGATGGCACAGGTGAGAGGCCGCAGCGCCTCGTCCTGTTTCTGCCGGCATGAGCCACGCGTGGGCGGCCTGTGGTGTCCGGCCTGCCCCGGCTTGCCTGGTTGCAGGAGGGCTCGGTGGAAAGGTCTGCAGCGCTGTACCGGGTTAGAGGTGGCGGCACCTCATCGCGTTTTCTCCGGCCTTAAGCTGGAGCCCGCGAAGCGGGAAGAAAAGTGCGGCTGTACCTGGTGGCTGGCAAGTCGAACGCAGGCGGCTGGGGTTGTCTCGCTTCTGTGGCATTCCCCCAGGCCCCGAACACCCGTGCGCGGCATGGGTCCAGGTGCCTTTTTTTTCCCCGACGGCAAGCGGTTGCCTGTGGGGCGGGCAAAGACCGGCAGCCGGTGGCGGTTGCCGGCACTCGAACGCTGGAGGAGCTGGGGGAGTTGAGCCTGCTGTGGCCATCCCCCGGTCCCGTTACCTTCCTCAAGGGAATCGTTGTCTGGAGCCGGGTGGCCCGTGGCACCTCCCGCTCCACGATTTGACTGATCCAGACCCACAGGCAGCGCCCGCTGAGGCGTCCTCGGGTGCGTCGGAGAGCCTCCACGGCGGGCCGGCTCTGCCGGTGTTCAGGCCGTTGGAGCACCTCTCGCAGGCGTTGCCCTCACTCGCACGCAGAGCCCCCGCACCTGCCGTCCGCCCCCGGTTGGCGACGGGTGCGAGTGGCCGTCGCTGTCCCAGGACTCGTGGCCGTGGGGCCTCCGCTCCTTCCTCCGTTC
>NW_027439569.1:0-38089 GCF_964188355.1 Buteo buteo
TAAAACCCTGTTAAGGAGAGATCTATTTGAGAACTTAGAGGCAGAAGTTAAATTAAAAAATGGAGAGATTAAAACTTCAATTCCAGAAACTAAACGTATCGAAGCAGTGGCTTTGTTGTTAACAGGATGGTTACCGAAAGCAGAAGATTATACCAGTCAAAGTCTAATGCTGTAATTCCAATCGTCTGGACTGGGAAGTTCCTGGTAAATCCAAAAAGCAGAACCTGTGAGAGTTGATTTAAAGCCAGGATGGAATCCGGTAAGAATTAAACAATACCCCCTAAGACCGGAAAGTCGGAAAGGGTTAGCAATGGTAATACAAACATTTTTAAGATACAAATTGTTAATAGAATGCGAATCCAGATATAACACCCCGATCTTGCCTGTTAAAAGGCTAATGAAAAAGATGGTAGATTAGTTCAAGACCTCCTCAGAGCAATAAATCAAATAGTACAAGATATTCATCCGGTAGTAGCAAATCCTTATACTTTGTTAGCAACCCTAACGGAGAAACAAGAATGGTTCACAGTGTTAGACCGAAAAGATGCCTTTTTCCGTATTCCCTTGGATGCCAGTAGTCAAGAGGTTTTTGCTTTGGAATGGGAAAATCCTGAGACTGGGAGAAAAACACAATATACGCGGACAGTCTTGCCTCAAGGCTTTAAGAATAGTCTTACCATTTTTGGAAATCAATTGGCACGAGAATTAGAGATTTGGAAGAAAGAAAATAATCAAGAAATCTTGCTGAAATATATGGATGATCTGTTAATTGTAGCTGAGACGGAAGAACAATGCACAAAGCTAACTATTAACTTTTTGAACTTTTGGGGAATCGGTGGATATCGAGCGTCAAAAGAAAAAAACCCAAATAACCCAGAAAGAAGAAACTTATTTAAATGAGTTTTAAAATCCTAAAAGGACAGAGACAATTGGGAACTGGGAGAAAAGAGGCAATTTGTCGTCTCCCCGAACCTAAGACGAAAAAAATTAATGACGAGCGTTGCCGGGAATGGTCGAGTGGTGTCACCTGTAGATTATAAATTGTGGCTTGCTGGCCCGACCTTTATAGGAGCAGCTCAAAACCTCAAACGATGGATTGGACCGATGCCGAGAAAGCTACTTTCCAAGAACTGAAACAGGCTGTAAGAGGGGTGCCAGCCCTAGGCCTGCCAGATCTCACAAAGAAGACACTTGAACTTTTTGCTCGTGAAAGAAGAGGTATAGCTCTGGGTATCCTGGCCCAATACGTAGGGCCAAGTGGGCGAGCTGTGGCCTACTTCTCGAAGCGATTAGGTAATGTGAGTCTGGGATGCTCTGGTCGTCCGAGAGCCGTCGCTGCAACTGTGCTACTGATCCAGGAAGCTCGTAAGTTCACCTGAGGACAAAGGATTAGAGGACAAAGGATTACTGTACGTTTCCCATATGATAACTGTTGTGCTAAAACAGAGAGGGGGGCATTGGGTATCCCCTAGCAGGATGCTGAAATACCAAGTGGTGTGGCTGGAACAAGATGATGTTTACCTAAACGCTACTACCACCGTTAACCCTGTTGCGTTTTCAACAACCGATCAAGTTAAAGGAGGAGAACTGGAACGTGACTGCTTGCAGACAATCGAAAGAGTCTACTCCAGCTGACTGGATCTCTGAGATGTGCCGCTAGAAGAAACAGATTGGGAACTGTATGCCGACGGAAGCGGTTCCATCTGTGAAGGAAAACGTTTATCAAGATAGACAATAACTACTGAGGAGGTAATTGTGTTGCCAACTTTGCCTTCGACGATATCTGCCCAAAAGGCTGAATTGATAGCTCTCATTCGAGCTCTGGAACTAAGTCAAGGAAAGCGAGTCAACACTTTTGGACAGACTCAAAGTATGCTTTTGGAGTAGTACGTGCGCATGGAGCGATACGGAGAGAAAGAGGACCGTTGCCCGCGCAAGGAACCACCATTCAGCACGCAGAACAAATACTGGAATTGTTAGAAACCATTCAAAAACCAACAGCAGTCACGATAATGCACTGTAAAGCACATCAGTTAGGTAAGACCGGTCCGAACGCAGGTAACCGACTGGCCGATAAAGCTGCTAAAGAGGCTGCGGAAAAAGGCATCCTAGCACTAGTTCCAGAGAAAAGTATAAAATTGCCTAAAGAAACTCCAAATTATAACGAAAAAGATGAAGAATTAATTATTAGATTGCAGGCTAACAAAATGAAACAGGATAGGCTGTAACACCGACAGGTCAAATAATAGTCCCACCCACAATAATAAGAGAAATTGCCCGAGCTGAACATCACAAAGTATATCGGGGAACAGAAAGTGAAATACGACAAAGATTGTTTAAACAATTAGAAGCGGATGTGAAACTTATATATAAAAATGTCCCCGAATCAGTAATAAGATCATCTTTGGGATTATGAAATAAGGAAATTTTTTAGGAGAATATTAGCAAATTGACTTTATAGAATTGCCTTGAAAAGAAGGATCTATCCTAGTTTTAGTTGATAACTTTACTGGGTGGCCCGAGGCTTTCCCTTGTCGCACCGAGAAAGCAAGGGAAGTAGTCAAAGTCTTGCTCAAAGAGATAATACCAAAATGTGGGGTGCCTGTAAGAATGTCATCTGACAATGGCCCTCATTTTATAGCAAAGATTAGGAGACAAGCTGAGCAAAGTATTATCTATAGATTGAGACTATCACACCCCATACAGACCACAAGCGGGGGGGGGGGGGGGGGGGGGGAGAGAGGGAGGGGGGGAGAGAGAGAGAGAGAGAGAATGAACTATACCCTTAAGCAACAGTCGAGTAAAATTTGTCAGGAAACCTCACTCCTCACGTGGGTTAAAGCATTACCCATGGCTCTATTAAGAACCAGAGTATAGCCAGAAGAGAAAGAAAATTTAAGTCATTATGAAATGTTTTATGAAAGACCATATCAAGAGTCCTATGTTCTGAGTATCTTGAGTGCCTTTGGAGATAGGTTTTTAAAAGGTGTTACGATTTCTTTAAGCAATTCTTTTCAAGAACTTTGTCAGTATGTCTCCACAGCTGGACCCTTAGAATTGGACGTAGCAGCGCATCCCTTCCGACCAGGAGATTGAATGTATGTAAAATCACTGAGAAGTGGAAAGGACCGTATCGAGTCATTTTAACAACCCTTAGAGCGGTAAAGGTCTGGGAGAAGAACCTTGGCTTCATTATTCAAGAATAAAGAAAGCACCAACAAGAAATTGGAAGTCTAAAGAAACTGGCCCTTTAAAACTGAAAATCTATAAGTAAGTTTCACATTATCTATTTGGGAAAACAGCTGTGTAAAGTTTATACTATTGGGGTTGCTATTAGGAATATTGTCGAGGGCAATAATCTTTTTGTGTGTTTAGAGGGTGTATGTATTTTTTTTTGAGGGGTTCCAAACATGAGATAAACAAAATGAAACAATTATTGTTTGAGCTGTGTTAATCTTGATATTAACCGTTTTTGTAATTTGGTTTAAAAAACCAAAAATCTAGTTTTGTAACTGATTCAAAGTTTTGTAAAGACACAAAATTGAACCTCAGTAACAGCCTGCCTTCCGATTCCAAAGTCAGATGAAAATCTAGTTCCGTGGAGAATACTGACATTGAATTTAACCAAAACTTGAGAAAAGATGCAGAACAATGAGAATCATTTTAGCAAATTAAATGGGATGGATTTAAAAGGCAATTATTTTTTTTAAATTTGAAAGAAGGAATTAGAGCGTTGTGAATTATAACATTACCAAACCATCCACCTCATGGACAAAAGAATTAATTTACTCGCCCTTCGGGAGAAACTTGTACAGGCAGCCCTTGGGGCTGTCAGTTGCCAAAACCGTAGCGACAAGTGCAGGAAGGAACTTGGGATCATATTTAAAATATAAAACGATGTTTAGAATTTCCTGGAGTTCCAGGATCCTTGTCAGAGCCACCCAGAGTCGGGACCGTCTATGGAAATTTAGACTGGTTTAGACAACCAGAGAAAAATCACACATCCTAAACAGAGCTGAATGAAGGTTTATACTTGCAGCTCCTCTGACCCCAAACTCCAACGACTTTCTCTAGTAGCTAAAGCTCTCAGATGGGGATGTGTTTGTAGAAAGTATAATAATATTTTACATGATCTTTGGTCGCCTCTTAATAACGGAAAACATTTAGCTTGGAGTTGACTGTATTAAAGGACAGGTGAAAAGTTCAGGGTTAACTGTTTGGGTGACTAGTGATGATATATGATCCACTCACCTTTTCATGAAGGAGAAAGGCAAATCGTGGACTTCAGCCTTAATAACTCTCTCCTCTCTCTGGAAGAAATCTCCCTTGTGGCCTCGCTGGTGGACCCGGGTAAATGGAAAAGATGATACCTGGCAATCGCCAAGTCTTAGAACTAAAATAAGATGGGTATTCAAATCTGTATTTTGACCCCAGTTAACACCCCTTCCAAATGAGATGACTCTTGCCACCTTTCATTCAATCGAGGAAGTGCCTGCTGCTTAACTTCCCATGGGTGTTGAGAAGTTTTGTTCCGGGTTTCGGTCCCCCAGCTGCGGGCCGGGGCTGGAGGAGCCGCAGGTGCGGGCAGTGAGGCTGCTGGGGCCGTCCCCTCCCTGGAAAGGGGGGGCTGCCGGGGGAGGGGCCGGGGCGGGGCCGGTGGGAGCCGAGGCAGGAGCGGAGCGGAGCGGTGGCCGGGCTGCGGCTGCCCCTCCGGAGAAGGTGAGCGGGGCCGGGCGCCCCTCGGACGGCGAACGTCGGAGGCGGGGGTGGCCCGGGGGAGGTGGGGGCCGCCGGTGCAGAGGCCGGGGGGGAGCCCTGGGGGCTCACAGGGGGCTGGGACCACGTGCGCGCGGGGGGGGGGGGGGTGGGCTCACAGGGCGGCTGGGAGCAAGTGCGCGCGGGGGGGAGGGCTCACAGGGGGGCTGGGAGCAAGTGCGCGCGGGGGGGGGGGGCTCACAGGGGGGCTGGGAGCAAGTGCGCGCGGGGGGGGGCTCACAGGGGGGCTGGGAGCAAGTGCGCGCGGGGGGGGGGTGCGCTCACAGGGCGGCTGGGAGCAAGTGCGCGCGGGGGGGCTGGGAGGAAGTGCGCACGGGGGAGGGGCTCACAGGGGGGCTGGGAGCAAGTGCGCGCGAGGGGGGGGGGGGGGCGCAGGGCGGCTGGGACCACGTGCGCGCGCGGGGGGGGGGTGCTCACCGGGCCCCGTGGCGGGGCTGCGCAGCCGGCCGGCGGGTTCCGGGGAAAGCCCCGAGGAGGACGGCGGGGTCTGTGTGGGACGCACGGAGCGGCGGCGGCGGCCGCTGCCCGGAGCCGGAGCCGGGCGGGGGGGTGCCGCGCCGCGCCGTGCCGGAGCCGGGCGGCGAAAGCGCGCCGGAGCTGCCCGGAGCGGCGCTGGGGGCTCGGCGGGAACTGCGGCTGCGCCGGCGTGGGGGTGGGCGGAAACGGAAGCGGCTTCCCCTCGGGGTCAGGCAGCAGGGCGGGCTGCCTCCCGGGGCATGCCGGGAGCTGTAGTTTTCGCGGACTCGGCGGCCGGGCGGCAGCGTGGCTCTCGGGCGCGGCGTAGTCCTTGCTGCCGCCGCGGCCCCCGGAGTCCGACCAGGTCAGACGCAGGAGCGTTGCCGGTTTCGTGTGGTTTTCCGCGGGCTTCCCGCTGCACCCGCTCCCCGACCAGCCGTGCGGACACGCGACCCGGGCGCATGTGCCGTCCTGCGCGTGGGGCAGCCCGGCGTTCGCTCGTCGGCTCCGGCCCCTCCGGCGCATGCGCGGTGTCCGGGTGCAGCGTGGTGGCGCGCAGGGCGCGGGTCTGGGCGGCAGCGGGCGAGCGCCGGGACCGCGGGTGAGGCGAGCGATCCCCTCCGGCGGGGGCAGGGGCAGGGGCGGGGGCGGGGGGGTGCCTCCTGCCCGCTGGCCGCCGGGCGCTGGCGGGACGGGAAGCTGCGAAGCGGCCGCCGCGGCAGGCTCCCGGTCCGCCGGAGGCGAGCCGGGCCAGGGCAGCGCCAGGCAGTTCCCCGAGAGCCGATAGAAGGGAAGAGGGGACGGAGGCGGGCACCCCCCAGGCGCGGCCAGCGGGCGCCTCCCCGAGTCGCCGGAGCTCCCCCGGCGCCTTCCCCCGGCCCCGCTCGGCCCGTGCGGCTGCCCCCAGCTCCAGCCCCTCCCCTGAAGCCTGTGCTGTAGCCGCAGGCAGCCCCCGAGCCCTGTCGTGAGGGCAGCAAGCTGGCCCTCCCATGTTCTCGAGTCTCCCTGAACGTGGGTGCCGTTAGCAGCGGCGCGGGGAACGAGCGGCGTCTGCGGAAGCCCCTGCGGAAGGAGGGGCTCTGGCCAGGGTCGAGCTACAGTAATAACGGTCACTGCTGCCTCTTTCCCTCTCCCAGAGGCCACGCTGTGAGTGCGGTTGTCCGTTCGTCCCCGGGGATGCCGTTGACTGCAGCAGCCTCAGGCTCGTGTGGGCTGTCTCTGCCTGGCCTCCCTCTCCTTGTGGCGCGGGAGCACAGAGGGACAGGCGGAGCGCTTGCTGGCTGTGGACGGGAGCTGCTGAAGCTGGAGAGGCCACAGAAAAGTAAAGAAGAAGAAACGGAAGGCCATCTGGCTGGCAGCTGCCTCCCGCTGCAGGCAAGAGAGAGCCTGCCTCTCTGGGTGTGGGAGGATCCCTCCTCGTAGTCCGCAGCAGGTCAGGCTGCCAGGGTCTGTATGCATGACCAGCAGCGCGGTACGGCCACGTAGTGAGCGAGCGAGCGAGGCTATGTGTCTAGGAGGCCTCATCTCGTAAGAGCCGCGAGACGCTCGCGTGTTCCGTTATGTGGAGGAGAGCCAAGCGACTGGAGTTACAGAAGAGGAAGGGAGGAGAGAAGGAGAAAGAAGCGTCTGCACTGGCAAGGTCTCCTGGCAGCTCCAAGAGCGAGAGCTGTGGTGAGTCCTGGGCCTCCGGGGCCCTGTCGCTCCTCTTGTGCCTCCCGGTCCCTCCCTCCCTCCCCCTCTCCTGACCCCCTCGCTTTCTCTTGCTGCTGTGACTTTTTTGTTTGTTTGTTTGTTTTTTATTATTTTTATTTTGCTTCCCTGTACCTCTCCTCTTCTGTCTATTCTCTTGTCCGGCTCCCTCTTCCCCCCCCTCCCTTTCCTTCGACTGCCCCCCTTTCTTTTTCTCTCTGCGTTCTTGTCCTGCTCCCTCTCCCTCTCCCCGCCCCCCCCCCGCCCCATCTTTGTCCTGCAGCCAGTCGCTGTTTTTTCCTTTTCCATCTCCTTGTCCTGATCTGCATCCGCCTCTTTCCCCGCCTCCCAATTTCTCTGGCCTGTTCCCCTAGTGTTCTTTTCCTCTCCGTACCTGTACGTGTCGCTCTGTGTCCCTGCCTTCCTATCTCTCTTCTTCCTACTTTCTGTTTCTGTCTCTATCGCTTTGTCTTGCTCGCCGTTGCTGTTTATTTTTGTCATTCTGGATCTCGCTGTCCCCGTCCTCCTTCCTGTTCATCTCTTACTCTCTGTGACCCTTTGTGCTGCTTCCTGCCCCTTTTTTTATTCACCCTCCCTCTCTCTGCAGGGCTCCTGATACCTCTCTTTCTAAATTTCCCAACCCCCTGTGCTTCTCACGCGCACGCTCTCTCTCTCTCGTTGTCATTGTTCTTGTCTGTCGCGCTGTCTTGCTTCCTGTCCCGTCGTTTCTCGCTGTATCCCTTTGTCCCGCTCCCTGCTCGTATTCGTATTCCTCTCTGTCCTGAGGACCGTCCCAGTTTTTGATCTCCGTCCTGCCGCTGTCCTGATTTTTTCTTCTCTGCCATGTTCCCTGTCCCTCTTTCTGTCTCTTTTTCTCTGTCCCTGCTGCTTATTTCTCCACCTCTGTCCAGACCCCTGTCCCTTCCCCCCCCCGCCCTGTTTGCTGTCCCTCTGCCTTGCTTTCTTTCGCTACCTTTTCTGTCTGTCTTTCTCTGCCCCGTTCCCTCTCCCGCCCTTTCTAACTGTGTCCCCCTGTCCAGCTAGCTGTCGCTTCTTTCTTTTTTCTGTTCCTCAGTATTTTTTTCTTTTTCCGTATCTCTCTCCCACTGCCCATCGCAGTTGGTTTTTTCCCCTCCGATGCTGGCCTGCTCTTTGTCCCTTTTGTCTGTCTCCTCTCTGTCCTTCTGTCATGCTCCCTGTGTCTATTGAATCCCTTCATCTCTGTCCTGTAGCACGTTGCTTTTTTTTTTTCCTCTTCCGTCCCTTTGTCCTGCTCCCCATCCTTGTCTCTCTTTCCCTTGGTTCTGCCTCCCGTCCTTTTTTCCTTTCTTGCTCCATCTCTCTGTCCTGCTCCCTATCCCTCCCGCGCTCTCTCTGTTTCTGTGTCCTTCTCCTTGCCTTTCCCCACGGTCTCTGTCTTGTTCCCTCTTTGGTTTTCTTGTTTTCCGGGTGGCTTGGCCCGGCTACCCGCGGGGGTGCTTCGGCTGGGGGGTTTGGGGTGGGGGCCTGGCCGTGCCGCTGGTGGCGGGGAAATAAAGCCTGAAATGGCAATCGTGAAGCGACGCCCTGCCTGTGCTGGGGCTGCCCCGCAGAGGCGTGGGGCCGGGCCCTCCGCAGGTCCCGAGCACTCCCCGAAACTACGTGTGGGGCCCCGGGGGTGCAGGGCTGTGGGGTGGCTACGCTCGGCGTCGCCCGTGGGCACTGCAGGGTCAGAAATGGAGAACAAGTTTTCCGTTCCTGGGGCTTGACAACAGGCTCGCGTGGCTGATTTGGGGGCTCGGAAACAGACCGAGCTGCGCAGCTTTGGGCCCAGAAACAGAGGTCCGGCCCTGCGTGTTTGGGCCTTGAGAACAGGCTCAGCGGCCGGGTTTTTTGGCTCCCAAATGGGCCCCGAGTCAGCTGGCGTGGGGGCCAAAAGCGGGAGCCGGCTTGGCTGGTTTTGCAGGCGGGTGGGAGGGTGTTGGGGGCTGCGGGGGGAAGCGGGGGGCAGGCAGGGTGCGTGGTCCCTCCCCGGAGATGGGGGTCTGGTTGTGTCGGACGCCGAAGTTCGGGAGGCCGGCACGCAGCAGGCCGAACTCAACATCTGTGATGGTCTGCGGGGGGGAAAGGTGCTTTTCAGACCCCACGTGCCCTCTTTGAGTCCAGCTCTTCTTTCTGCGCCGCTCAGAATAGTCGTCAAGTAATTAATCGCCCAAACTAATGGATATTTACTTGGCGTGTAACTCTGATGTTTAATCCTAACGCTCCAGTTTTGACAGCAGTTGATAGATAACCTTATGGAAAGCCCAGACCGTTGCACATAGCTGGAGCTTGTAAGGAGAAGCAGCTGAAATCAGCCGGAGCTTCAGTGCGGAGCTGGGGCTTCAAGGAGCCAGAACTGTAGCAAGCGGGAGCTGGAACGAGGCGGGGTGTCCGCTGTCTGGAGCGTGCATTAGCCAGAGGCAAAAGTACCTGCAGCTGTAACGAGCAGGAGGCGCGATTAGCTGGAGCGTCTTTTCGCTGGGGCGTCTGTCGGCCGGACCGCGCTCCCAGCACGGCGGAAGAGCGGCCGGGCGCAGGCAGGGCTGTCCGCAGCAAGCAGCTCCGAGCAGCAGGGAGGCGAGTTGTCCTTCTGCCAGCGGGGAGCCCGGCCTCTTCCCTCGGGCATGCAATCCACGCCACGCTCCTCTCTCTGCGTGGAGTGTCTCTCCCGGTCCGTTCCCGCGGGCAGAAGCGAGGTGGGGGTCCCCCGGCTCACCTGGGGCAGCCCCCCCCGCGAGGGGACGCGCGCGAGGTGTCGTCATCCCCTCGGTACCGGGCAAAGGGGAGAGAAACCGGCCGGCGGGAGCTCCTGGGGTGCAGAGCCCTTCCGGCAGAATCCTCCCCTGCCTTTTCACCGTTGGCTGGGTGTGACAAGCAGGTTCATTTCTTTGTCTCCTCTTCTCCCAGTGTCACCTTCCGCGTCGCACGAAGAAAATCCTGCCTGGTTAATTCCGCTTGCTGCTCAGGTAATCGCACGTATCGGGCTGGGGGGGCGGAGAGAAACACTTGCGAGTTCGAGGGCACTACAGGTGCTCCACGTTAAACCCACAGGGAAGGCAAATTTGCTGCTAGTGCAGAAAAGACGATGGAAAAATTGCTGTTAACAGATCGCGCCCTGTTCCTGAACTGGTCCCTTGATGTGTTTTTGTTTCAGGGGAAAGAATGAAATTTCCTGTCTGGTAAATTCAGAGCTGCCTGTTAGCTTCTTCAGGGTCGAGTGTTTCTCTTCTCTCTGTTCATACTGATTTTTATGGGCAAGTTGGAAATAGCCTTTTACTTTTTTATGTATAACTGAATTTTTAGGAATATGTGGTGTCCCTGTAGTTCATTTTTGAGCACCTAGATGCCAGTAGAAATGTAATGAGTGAAACGTGATGGGAACTGGTACTTAAACTTGATTTTTATTTGGTTTTTTTTTTTTTTCCTTCCCCATTAAGAGTGTTGACGGCATGTTGTCCCGTGGGACAATCCCCATTCCGTTCAGCGGAGTCTTCAGTCTAGGACTTTTAAGTGAAAAAGTTTGTCCTTCCAAAAAGGGACTAGTCATTCCTAGGACCGAGGCATAGACTTGCAAGGAGAGTCGCTTAAGTACGTGATCGGAATGAAAGCCAACTTCCAGTTGACGTTGCTGCTGTTGGTCTTTGCTTTCATTGATTTCTCCACCGCTCCCTCGTGGTTGGGAGCTCTGAATTGTAATGTTTTTCAGTCTCTAACACATTTCCACCCCCACCCCCCCACCCCCCCAAAAAAAGGAGAGGCAGTGTCTAAAAGTTAATTAGTTTCCTCACAAATGCGTGAGTAAATAAAATGTGAGTTATGATGATTAAAACCATAGAAATGACACCAGTCTTGCAGATCTGGACTATTTCTGAACAGGCATTCATCACACGCAGAAGTCGTCAGGGTACGGATCACCTGCGCTTCGTGCTCTGACAAGACAAAATGCTGAGGCAGGGATGAGCTCTGAAAGAAGAAGGAAAAAAAAAAAAAAAAGAAGGATACAGGGTCACGGTTTTGTTTTGTTGTTGTTTGGTTTTAGAGAGTGCAATATTGACTGGTGCCAGCCTGCAGAGCTCTTCTGCTGCCTGACCTCTCCTTCTCTTTCATGGCTGTAATTGTCGTTTGGATAACTGTAGAAGAGCAATTAAGTTACTTGCCTCTGTGAATGTGCTGGTAATACCAGGAAGGCAAATGCTTGAACCAGTAGTGAATAACTGGGCGACGAGTAGAATTTCTGAAGGAAGAACAGCAGCAGCAACAGGAAGCAAATAGCAAGTGACCAAAAACTTGCGTGTGTCAAACGCATCAAAGCTTTCTTGCCGAATGTTGTTTGGCAATACGTTCCAAGTGGCTTTTTTTGTAAACGTAAATTTTCAGGAAGTTCAGGGCTGCGTGTGGCAAAACGCGTCCCTCTGCTTACGCGTCCTGCTACGTAAATAGCATGGGTCAGCGGCAAGTCTGGCGGCAGGGCTGCTGTTCCCTACTCTCGACGTTGCCGTAGTAGTGTTGCGGTATTTAGACCTTCACGGACGGGCTGAGGAACGGAAGGAGAATGCCCGTTTTCTGTAAGGGCTCAGAATGCCGACCCTTTTCTCTGCCTGCCGCTCCCCTGTGCGTGAGATGAAGCTGTTTTGTTTTTCTCCCTTGTTCCTGGTCTAAATATTTCTGGAGCTGTTGCTGCTGTGGGTTTGCAATTGGTGTTACTGCGTTTTTGTCGCGTTCTGGCGATGGGTCGTTTCTGCTGTGGCGAAGCGTCGAGATACGGTTTTCGGTTTAAAGCGTCAGAAACTACGTTCACCGAAACCGGTAACTCGCGGCGTAGGGGAAACCGATCTGGCGCGTGCAGCTGTGCTCCTCATCAAAACGGCAGGCTGTGTGCGTGGACATCCGTAGGGTTGCGCTCTGGGTCCGAGAGCGTTAGCGTATTTTTGCTGTTGGAAGATGGAATGGAGCGTGTGCCTGTTAAATCTCAGGGCGGTCAAAAGCTAGGAGGGACCCTGAGCGGGTTTGGTGGCACAACTGCGGTTTTAAAAGATCTTGCCCGTTCGGAGCAACGGCCTGGAAAAAATGATTCCTTTTTTGCAACGAGGCAGTTCACAAGGACAGATGTGTTGCTGTGCTCTTTAGCAAAAATACTCAACTTGGGACGTATAGGGTGATGAAGCCTCGGCTATACTAAGGCTTGAGAAAATGTAGGTAGGTCTCTATGTCTGTCACCTGCGTGTATCTAGGAAAGTGAGTTCTAGTGAAAGTAAAGTTGCCGATGAGTCAAAAAAAGAAAGGAAAAAAAAAAGGGCGCGGTTGTCTGAAAAATGCAAAAGCTCTAGTGGCCTGTGTCAACAACTGTACCGTAGATGACGCAAAAATACTTTTTCCTCCGCTCAGTCGTACTGTCTTCACAAACCTTCACAAAAAAAAAGGGCAGCTTTGGGTTCCTACCCAGCTTTGTGCTAATGGTTTTTTTTCTTCTCTCAGCTGGATGTCAGCTGGCACCGTTTCGCCGTGGTTGCCCTTTCTTCTGCCGTGACGGTACGAGACGGATGGAAAGATTCCGTAGTGGCCTGCAAGTACAAGGTACGCCTACGATGTGTGTCTGCATTTTTCCAAAGGTACTTGCGGTACGGACTTTAACGTTGAGAGTGTGCCAACTCTCCTTCTACTTTTTTTTACATGAAATATTTTAACAGAAATACTAAAAATAAGTTCTGTTCCGGAGCATGTTACACCTATACAAAGTTTACTTCCCGCAGTTTATTTTCTCTTCCTGAAAGCATAATCTTCTGTTGCTCTGTGCTTGCTAGTAAATGATACTGTGAAAATAATTTTGTCCTAAAAGAGGGAAGGAACTGTTCGTAAGAGTTCAGCTGTTCAGAAGAAACAGCCTTTGTTTTCATGATAAAAGCTTTATGCTTTTACAGTCAATGATTTTTTTTTAAATATCTTCTAGTAGTACTCAAAAACGTTACGGAGATAATTAGCATCTGTACTAAAAGCAATCAAGGTCAAAGAAGAGACGTGGACAAAACAGGACAAAACGGGCGTCGCATCTGTGTGTTTTCCAGGCTTTCCCAGGAAGCATTAGCAGCCTTGTAACTAGTGACAGTGAGTCCTGAGGTGTTTTTGATGAGTTACTGCTTCAGTAATGTATTTTTTCCTTGAACCTACAGTGCGTAATTTTGACTTCAGTTGGAAAGAGATTTTCCAAAATGGAAGTCTTTCTCTCTCAAAGAGATTTTGTTTTAGGAACTTCCCATCAGAGTGGATCTTCAGAGGTGATCGACTTGACAGTAGAAGTCATCAGTAACGAGACTTTTCACTCTCTTTTAAAAAAAGAGAAAAAAAAAAAAAAAAAAGTCAATTTCCTTCCAAAGACCCAAGCACAGCCCATCTTCCTAAAGTTGGTGGCATCACTGGTCTTTGGTTTCTCAGTTGTAACAGTCGAGATAACATGAAAACGTGTTGCTCTGCCTGCTTCAGTACTGCCAAAAGCATTAGGAAACCCGCCAGTCCTTTTTGGTAGTCTGAGGTATTGCAGCCCTGGGGATTTTACAAATTGACTTGCATTGTTTAAACTAACTGCCAAATAGCTGTAGTATTTGATTTGTTAGGTGTATGTAAGCAGTTAGGTATTTTTCTCAACGTTTAAAAAGAGAGGCAACTGAATGTTATGGTTTTTTTTTCCTGATGTTTTGACGGAGTGCTCTGAAGTACTTTCTTTCTGTCTGGCTTTCAATGGTGCGTTTCCCTGGCAGTTCAGTAGCACCTCTCTTGGGCAGCTCAGCTGGCCAGGTGTCCCTCCGCGTTCTGTAACACGCACAAAAACCCCTAGTCCCATTATAACTGTGTACTTTGGAGAGAGATAATTTAATGGTATGTATTCAGAGCTGTGCAAGTTAAGGTAATGGGAAAGGAAAATGAAATACTTTTACAGTATAAGTATTTTTATTGGACGTATATAAACATGGGCACGCCTTTTTAGTGTAAAGTGAATGATTGAGATTTATTCTTTATTTTTCCTTTTGCTCTTTGGAGTTTTCCACTTCACTTTCAGCTTTATTCACCAAACGAGCAAGATGCAAAGCAGCAGCAGCAGCAGCGCAAGGGCTGTAGCTGTTGTGGTGGATCCGTAAGCGTAGATTCTGATTGCGTACGACCTCGTCCCGCAGCCTCCCAGGGTTATCTCCCTGCAGCGGTGCTGTAAGGAAGGGAGGAGACGTTTTCCAACACCGGCAAGAGTGTTTACTTGTATGCTAAGAAGGTGTTCAAAATGGTATCGATTAGCCTAAATGCTGATTTTAAGTGTTCAAATCGCTCTTAACTTTTAAAGGAGGTGGTGTATTTCGAGCTGACCTGTTTACCTGGAATCCTGCTTTAGCTCAGCGACTCTTCTTGTGCGCCCCCAGCCTCTGCTGGCAGGGCGGTATGAGGAGATGGAAGGTCCCTGACTTAGTATAAACACTGCTTAGCAACAACTACAGCATCGGGGTGTTGTCAACGTTATTCTCACCCTAAATCCAAAATGGCCCTGTACCAGCTACTCGGAAGAAAATGAACTTTATTCCAGCTGAAACCAGGACAACCCCAAACCCCCTGATTCTGGGTCTGCAACGGGGAAAAAACAAACGACTTTGGGACTCCTGGGAAAGCCAAATCCGCCTGGATTGGTGCAGCTGCAAAGCAAAAAACCCACCCCATTTTCATGCACAAACCCACAACCGGAAGATCACCCCTTTTTATGTTGTGGAAAAGCACTGAAACACACCCCAAACTGAGTATTTTGAAAAAGCAAAAAACTCCCCAGTTTGGGGAAGACTGGGGGTGAAGCACAAGCAGTTTGAGGGGCGTTGCTGGGGGTCCTCCCAGTGTGGATGATCTGGTGTGGATGCTCTGTTGCGGGTTATCCCAGGTGAGTTACCTGCTGTGGATCATCCTGGGTGGGCTCCCTGGGGTAGGTCATCTCCCCCCCGTGTCCCCCCATGCACCTCTGTACCCTCACCTACCCTCTCCCCGGCGTGTGTTTCTCCCCCATATATGCCCCCTGCTGCTCCAGCCCGCCCCCTTCACCCATTCGAGTTTTTAACCCACGCGAGTTGTTTCCCCCCGCATCCCCTGCTCTTCTATCTCCTGTCCCATCCCCCCCGTCGTCCCCCCCGCTTCCTTTCCCTCCTCCATATTCCACCCCCCGCTCCCCATCATCCGTCAGGCTCCAGACCCCTGGCATGCTGCCTGCACCCCATTCTCTGTCATTTTTTTTTCTTCTTTTCCTTACAAGTTGTTGTTGTTGTTGTTGTTTCTTTTAAATGATTAGACTGTTTTCGTTTCAAGCCACGAGTTTTCTCACTTTCGCCCTTCCGATTGTCTCCCCGTCCCACTGGGGGCGGGGGAGCGAGCGAGCGGTCGCGTGGGGCTTTCTTGCTGGCTGGCGTTAAACCACGACACGAGGTGAGTTGCAAGCCCTGCCTGGCTAATGCTGGAGGCTCTCTATGTTCGTCCTGCCATCTTGACGGGCCGTCCTTGTTCTTCATTGCCGCTTTATAGCGAGCGCCTCTCGCTCTGTAAGCGGCATTACTGGGGCCGTGCAGGTACTGCCTGTTGCAGGCAGCAAAGGGCAATTGTGTCGCTTGCCGGCGGGAGCGGCAAGGAGTGCGGAGCCACGCTCCTGTAGGGAGCAAAGATGGAACCTCGAGGGCTCTACGGTCGTCTGCTGAGGACTACTAATATCCCGACAGGCCTCTTTGCTATCCCTGCTTCACGGCTGATTCCTTTGCACGCCGGAGGGCGGGGCGGTAAGTAACACCGTGCAGCGTCTCTTCGATAAGAGACGAGCCCCGCACAAGAAGCCTTGCGTGCGTGTAGGATTGGGAGAGCAGAGTTCTGATGGCTCAGAGGTGAGGAAAGGTGCGCCCACCCCAACCGAGCCCCAGGGTCGCCAGGGTATCGCTGGCTTGCAGGTGGGCCGCTGGCATCTGGTGCGCTGGGACGCGGCGTTTCCTGCTGGACAGAGCTGCCCCTCTGGCACAGAGCAGCTTTGGGTCTCTTGTGGCCTGCCTTCAGGCTGTCACCGGAACCAGGCGTTATTTTTTTTTTTTAAATCTCTCGCCAGCATCTGTTGGCTGGCTGCTGTCGCTCCCGCAACCCTGATGCCACATTCAGAGGGGATACAGCAGTCCTTGGGGCTTTCTCCAGGGGACACCCCCCCCCTTCCCCCCCCCTTCCCCCCCCCCCCATTTGCAGGTTCCCTGTGCTGCTTCTCCTCTGTAGATAACGGGGTGGGGAGGGCAGGGGCAGAAGCGACCACCCGAATGGTCTGTTCTTTGCACTTGACTGCTGTAAACGCTCCAGCCACTCGGGTGCTCTTTGGAACGGAGACGATGAAGATGACTGCCCGGGCTGCGAGTGGGGAAAGGGCAGGGCAACGTAATCCCTGTGCCCCCAGTAAGTAGTTGCCGCCTGTGTCTGGTCTCTACTGGTCTGAGCTGTCAGTCGTCCCTCGTGCAGCTGATGCTCCGAAGAGGATCGTTACGGGGATGCGGCTGCTGCTGCCCGGTGACCGAAGGTGGGAAGTGGCGTTGGGGAGGGGCGCATGCGCGGTGGAGTGCGTCGGTGGGGGGGGGGGTGGGGGTCCAGCTGTTGCCGGGCAGCAGAGGCGCTTTACGGCTGCTCGGCAAGCGCGCATGCGTGGTTCGACTTTTACGGCGCTGGCCCCTGTTGCCTGGCAACCGAGGCGCGACACGACGCCTCGGCTATCGCGCATGCGCGGCGGCGCGGTTTACGGCCTGCTCCTGTTGCCTAGCAACCGAAACGCGTTACGGCAGCTCGGCAAGGGCGCATGCGCGCTGCGGTTTTTACGGCGCTCGCCGCTGTTGCCTGGCAACCAAAACGCGACATGGCGCCTCGGCAACCGCGCATGCGCGGCGGCGCGGTTGATGGCGCTCCTGCTGTTGCCTGGCAACCAAAACGCGGCCCTGGCGGTCGGGAGCCGCGCATGCGCGGTGGCGCCTTTTGCCGCCCTCCTGCTGTTGCCTAGCAACCGAAACGCGGTACAGCAGCGCGGAGCCGCGCACGCGCGGTGGCGGCGCGTTTCGCCAGCGCTCTCTTCCGCCACCTGTTGAACAGACTTCGGTACTGCAGCTGGGGTGCCGCCCATGCGCGCTGGCGCGTTGTGCCAAGCGCTCGCCGCTGCCACCCCGCGACCAATGTTCGGTACTGCAGCTCGGAGGCTGCGAGTGCGCGCGGCTGCCGCGGTCCTGCACGTGCCGTCCGACGGTAACGGTAATGCGGCACCGGCGGGAGGTGCCGCCGCGCTCGTTGCTTCCTCCCGGTAAGGAAACGCCGCCGGCAAGGAAAGCTCGCACGGGCTGTCTCTGCCCGGCCTCCCTCTCCTCGCGGCGCGGGAGCACAAAGGGACAGGCGGGGCGCTTACCGGCTGCGGGCAGGAGCTGCTGCGGCTGAAGCTGGAGAGGCCAGAGAAAGGTAGAGAAGAAGAAATGGAAGGCTGGCCGGCCGGCAGCTGCCTCCCGCTGCAGGCAAGAGAGAGCCTGCCTCTCCGCGTGTGGAAGGATCCCTCTTCGTAGTCCGCAGCAGGTCAGACCGCCGAGGTGCACCGCAGGGTCCGGATGCGGCACCGACGGTGCGGTACGGCCACGTAGTGTGCGAGCGAGCGAGGCTCCGTGCCTAGGAGGCCTCGTCTCGCAAGACCTATGAGACGCGTGTTCTCCTAGGGGGAGGACGGCCGCGCCGCCGGAGTTACAGAAGAGGAGGGGAGCGGGAGAGGAGCAGAAAGAAGCGTCTCAACTGGCAAATTCTCCTGGCAGTGCCAAGAGCTGTGGTGAGCCCCGGGCCCTCGGGGCCCTGTCTCCCCTCTTCCGCGTTCTGGTCCCTCCCTGCCCCTTCCCCTGGTCCCCTCTCTTTCCCACACCGCTGCCTTTTTTTTTTTTTTTTTTTCCTTTCCTCCCTTGTACCCCTGATACTGAAAAGCCAGTCGAAGAAACTCCCTAAGACTCGTTTTGGAGTTTTAGAAAGCAGGCATTCTTCATTGCAGCGCTGGCTGCACGGGGGATAGTTCCACCTAGCGTGCATGCCACAGCTTTAGCACAAACAGGTTATACAGAATAACTAATTGCATGTTAATCAGATTAGTATACATATACATAAAAACGACGGCAACCGATTATCATAGTACTGCCTACGTCCGATCACGTGCAATGAAGGATCCATTTGAGACGAAGGGCTGCTTTTGCAACCACCGACCCATCTGAAGTTCTTGCTGGCTGTCCTCGAAGTCTTTATTCTTGTCCTTGTTCTTTGATCTTGAAGCTTAACGCAGGTTCAATCACACGTGGTCAGTTTCAGCATTGTTCTCATCCAGCGTACAGGAACATCTAGTCATAAGAGCAAAGAACTGCAAAACTTAGGAGTACCTACCTCTGCTAGTCGATTGCTTGGCTATACTTTTGTCTATTGTTTCAATCGTAGTGTTAGTGTAAGATTTCTAATAATTATTTACCAAATCTCACTTTTGCAGTCACCTAGCAGCAAACCAGTTTCCACAGCTGGTACAAAATATTAAAACCATCCCAATATTTAGACGTGCCATACAGAATGTATGGAAATAGGCTATCAGAGGTGTCCGAGGGGCAGAGGGAGCGCCGGGGGGCGCCCCGAGCCCCAGAGCAGACTCGCTGGCAGGACTCGATAGGCACGCGACTGACTGAATAAACGCTGGCCGCCCGTCCCCTTTGCCCTCCGGGCTGCGTTTGCGCTCCCTTTGCACGAGTGGAGGGGCCGTGAGGGAGCCCAGGGGAGGAGGAGGTGAGGCGCTGGGGGGGTCGGGCCGTGTCCCCCCTGTTCCTGCTGGGCTCCAGCTGTTGCAAATATTCCGGTAAAGAAATCAAAATTTAATCACATAGAAGAGTTAGGTTTGATTAAGAAGTAAAATTGTGAAGCATAACGTATAGGATCGTTAAGTTTGAAACGTAGCCATAGAAACTTTAGGAGGAGCTGTGTTACGCGTGACTCTAGGAACCTTAGTATTGTTAAAGTTTGAAAGAGCTAACCCTAGAAACCTCACCAGGAAGTTACTGGTTCTCCTACCTTCTGTTTCAGGAAACTAAGGAAACCGTCGGGGACGCCAGTTTGCTGCTTGGAAACCCCCTTACCCTTCCCATCTCCATTTGAGGATCGAAGATGCCAGTCAGCAGAGCTAAGTGTAACTGACCAATGATTGTTTTTAAATAAGAATATTGATAAGGTTATATAATCAAAGGACCGATCATTATAAAGGTTAAATTTAAGAACGAGCATAGTATGCATTTTTACGGAAGGAGCTTAGGTAACAATGACCTGACAGGAAAAGTCTGTAAAAACTGATGGATTTTGATACTAAGCGGGACACGCCTTTGGAGGAGCGATCCCCCGTGTCCCCAGCGCTGCGATAAACAAAGTGCCCGCTGCTTAACTTCAGGTTGGTGTTAAGGAGTTTTATTCCGGATTTCGGGAACGGTTTTGGCGACCCAGATGGGACCTTGCGAGTGAGACTGGACGAGATCGAGTGTCGATCGAACTCCGGCCGGCACCGAGGTATTCTCGGGGAGAACCGTCACCCTCGACTCGCAAAGCTCCTCGCAGCGTTCCCTGGAAAAAAAGGTAAGGCGCCGCTGCTTTGGAATTTGTTTGGAAAGCCTGCCCGTGAGGCGCGGCGAAAGCTTCGCAGGGTTGGGGCTTGGAGGGTACCCGTCTGCAGTGGAAGCCTAGGCGTCTGCCCGTAAGTCATAAGCGAAAGCTATTGCTGGGTTGGACTTTGTGTATTATTTGGGACAACTGTCATTTGCATTTGTTTGGTATTTGGTATTTGAATGTATAGAAGTATAAAGGCATCAGCAAAATTGTTTAAGAATAAGAGTGCAGGAAATGGAACCGCTGATGAAAAGTTACCAAAACCATCACCGTTGGGACGTTTATTGGCACATTGGGGTGAATTGCAGGAAAAATGGTAAACAAACAGAACTTTGAGTTACAATACTATATTGCAATTACTGTTGTTTTGTAGGAGAGAGAGAGTAAATGGAATAAAGTGCCATAGGTAGATTTGTTCTTTTTAAGTGAACGTATCTGACGGGGACCGGAGGGGAGTCTCCCAGCAGAACCTCTGGTTACAGCTAAACCGGGAGAACAGAAAATGGAATTTGAATTGACACTAGAGTCACCTTTTCAGTTTTAAATACCTTAGAGGGAGAGTTAAGTTTTGAAGAAATTGGCGGTGTCGGTGCAACAAGTGAACGAGAAACTAGACCCTTCTTTAAATCTTTAACAATGAAATTAGGAAAGCAATGGGTCACTCAGCAGTTTTTGTATGTGCCAGATTCTCCTAAAACCCTGTTAAGGAGAGATCTATTTGAGAACTTAGAGGCAGAAGTTAAATTAAAAAATGGAGAGATTAAAACTTCAATTCCAGAAACTAAACGTATCGAAGCAGTGGCTTTGTTGTTAACAGGATGGTTACCGAAAGCAGAAGATTATACCAGTCAAAGTCTAATGCTGTAATTCCAATCGTCTGGACTGGGAAGTTCCTGGTAAATCCAAAAAGCAGAACCTGTGAGAGTTGATTTAAAGCCAGGATGGAATCCGGTAAGAATTAAACAATACCCCCTAAGACCGGAAAGTCGGAAAGGGTTAGCAATGGTAATACAAACATTTTTAAGATACAAATTGTTAATAGAATGCGAATCCAGATATAACACCCCGATCTTGCCTGTTAAAAGGCTAATGAAAAAGATGGTAGATTAGTTCAAGACCTCCTCAGAGCAATAAATCAAATAGTACAAGATATTCATCCGGTAGTAGCAAATCCTTATACTTTGTTAGCAACCCTAACGGAGAAACAAGAATGGTTCACAGTGTTAGACCGAAAAGATGCCTTTTTCCGTATTCCCTTGGATGCCAGTAGTCAAGAGGTTTTTGCTTTGGAATGGGAAAATCCTGAGACTGGGAGAAAAACACAATATACGCGGACAGTCTTGCCTCAAGGCTTTAAGAATAGTCTTACCATTTTTGGAAATCAATTGGCACGAGAATTAGAGATTTGGAAGAAAGAAAATAATCAAGAAATCTTGCTGAAATATATGGATGATCTGTTAATTGTAGCTGAGACGGAAGAACAATGCACAAAGCTAACTATTAACTTTTTGAACTTTTGGGGAATCGGTGGATATCGAGCGTCAAAAGAAAAAAACCCAAATAACCCAGAAAGAAGAAACTTATTTAAATGAGTTTTAAAATCCTAAAAGGACAGAGACAATTGGGAACTGGGAGAAAAGAGGCAATTTGTCGTCTCCCCGAACCTAAGACGAAAAAAATTAATGACGAGCGTTGCCGGGAATGGTCGAGTGGTGTCACCTGTAGATTATAAATTGTGGCTTGCTGGCCCGACCTTTATAGGAGCAGCTCAAAACCTCAAACGATGGATTGGACCGATGCCGAGAAAGCTACTTTCCAAGAACTGAAACAGGCTGTAAGAGGGGTGCCAGCCCTAGGCCTGCCAGATCTCACAAAGAAGACACTTGAACTTTTTGCTCGTGAAAGAAGAGGTATAGCTCTGGGTATCCTGGCCCAATACGTAGGGCCAAGTGGGCGAGCTGTGGCCTACTTCTCGAAGCGATTAGGTAATGTGAGTCTGGGATGCTCTGGTCGTCCGAGAGCCGTCGCTGCAACTGTGCTACTGATCCAGGAAGCTCGTAAGTTCACCTGAGGACAAAGGATTAGAGGACAAAGGATTACTGTACGTTTCCCATATGATAACTGTTGTGCTAAAACAGAGAGGGGGGCATTGGGTATCCCCTAGCAGGATGCTGAAATACCAAGTGGTGTGGCTGGAACAAGATGATGTTTACCTAAACGCTACTACCACCGTTAACCCTGTTGCGTTTTCAACAACCGATCAAGTTAAAGGAGGAGAACTGGAACGTGACTGCTTGCAGACAATCGAAAGAGTCTACTCCAGCTGACTGGATCTCTGAGATGTGCCGCTAGAAGAAACAGATTGGGAACTGTATGCCGACGGAAGCGGTTCCATCTGTGAAGGAAAACGTTTATCAAGATAGACAATAACTACTGAGGAGGTAATTGTGTTGCCAACTTTGCCTTCGACGATATCTGCCCAAAAGGCTGAATTGATAGCTCTCATTCGAGCTCTGGAACTAAGTCAAGGAAAGCGAGTCAACACTTTTGGACAGACTCAAAGTATGCTTTTGGAGTAGTACGTGCGCATGGAGCGATACGGAGAGAAAGAGGACCGTTGCCCGCGCAAGGAACCACCATTCAGCACGCAGAACAAATACTGGAATTGTTAGAAACCATTCAAAAACCAACAGCAGTCACGATAATGCACTGTAAAGCACATCAGTTAGGTAAGACCGGTCCGAACGCAGGTAACCGACTGGCCGATAAAGCTGCTAAAGAGGCTGCGGAAAAAGGCATCCTAGCACTAGTTCCAGAGAAAAGTATAAAATTGCCTAAAGAAACTCCAAATTATAACGAAAAAGATGAAGAATTAATTATTAGATTGCAGGCTAACAAAATGAAACAGGATAGGCTGTAACACCGACAGGTCAAATAATAGTCCCACCCACAATAATAAGAGAAATTGCCCGAGCTGAACATCACAAAGTATATCGGGGAACAGAAAGTGAAATACGACAAAGATTGTTTAAACAATTAGAAGCGGATGTGAAACTTATATATAAAAATGTCCCCGAATCAGTAATAAGATCATCTTTGGGATTATGAAATAAGGAAATTTTTTAGGAGAATATTAGCAAATTGACTTTATAGAATTGCCTTGAAAAGAAGGATCTATCCTAGTTTTAGTTGATATCTTTACTGGGTGGCCCGAGGCTTTCCCTTGTCGCACCGAGAAAGCAAGGGAAGTAGTCAAAGTCTTGCTCAAAGAGATAATACCAAAATGTGGGGTGCCTGTAAGAATGTCATCTGACAATGGCCCTCATTTTATAGCAAAGATTAGGAGACAAGCTGAGCAAAGTATTATCTATAGATTGAGACTATCACACCCCATACAGACCACAAGCGGGGGGGGGGGGGGGGGCGCGGGGAGAGGGAGGGGGAGGGAGAGAGAGAGAGAGAGAATGAACTATACCCTTAAGCAACAGTCGAGTAAAATTTGTCAGGAAACCTCACTCCTCACGTGGGTTAAAGCATTACCCATGGCTCTATTAAGAACCAGAGTATAGCCAGAAGAGAAAGAAAATTTAAGTCATTATGAAATGTTTTATGAAAGACCATATCAAGAGTCCTATGTTCTGAGTATCTTGAGTGCCTTTGGAGATAGGTTTTTAAAAGGTGTTACGATTTCTTTAAGCAATTCTTTTCAAGAACTTTGTCAGTATGTCTCCACAGCTGGACCCTTAGAATTGGACGTAGCAGCGCATCCCTTCCGACCAGGAGATTGAATGTATGTAAAATCACTGAGAAGTGGAAAGGACCGTATCGAGTCATTTTAACAACCCTTAGAGCGGTAAAGGTCTGGGAGAAGAACCTTGGCTTCATTATTCAAGAATAAAGAAAGCACCAACAAGAAATTGGAAGTCTAAAGAAACTGGCCCTTTAAAACTGAAAATCTATAAGTAAGTTCCACATTATCTATTTGGGAAAACAGCTGTGTAAAGTTTATACTATTGGGGTTGCTATTAGGAATATTGTCGAGGGCAATAATCTTTTTGTGTGTTTAGAGGGTGTATGTATTTTTTTTTGAGGGGTTCCAAACATGAGATAAACAAAATGAAACAATTATTGTTTGAGCTGTGTTAATCTTGATATTAACCGTTTTTGTAATTTGGTTTAAAAAACCAAAAATCTAGTTTTGTAACTGATTCAAAGTTTTGTAAAGACACAAAATTGAACCTCAGTAACAGCCTGCCTTCCGATTCCAAAGTCAGATGAAAATCTAGTTCCGTGGAGAATACTGACATTGAATTTAACCAAAACTTGAGAAAAGATGCAGAACAATGAGAATCATTTTAGCAAATTAAATGGGATGGATTTAAAAGGCAATTATTTTTTTTAAATTTGAAAGAAGGAATTAGAGCGTTGTGAATTATAACATTACCAAACCATCCACCTCATGGACAAAAGAA
Organism: Buteo buteo; assembly: GCF_964188355.1. Taxonomy (NCBI): domain Eukaryota; kingdom Metazoa; phylum Chordata; class Aves; order Accipitriformes; family Accipitridae; genus Buteo; species Buteo buteo. Next base: position 24,090 of record NW_027439569.1, read on the forward strand.
TTAATTTACTCGCCCTTCGGGAGAAACTTGTACAGGCAGCCCTTGGGGCTGTCAGTTGCCAAAACCGTAGCGACAAGTGCAGGAAGGAACTTGGGATCATATTTAAAATATAAAACGATGTTTAGAATTTCCTGGAGTTCCAGGATCCTTGTCAGAGCCACCCAGAGTCGGGACCATCTATGGAAATTTAGACTGGTTTAGACAACCAGAGAAAAATCACACATCCTAAACAGAGCTGAATGAAGGTTTATACTTGCAGCTCCTCTGACCCCAAACTCCAACGACTTTCTCTAGTAGCTAAAGCTCTCAGATGGGGATGTGTTTGTAGAAAGTATAATAATATTTTACATGATCTTTGGTCGCCTCTTAATAACGGAAAACATTTAGCTTGGAGTTGACTGTATTAAAGGACAGGTGAAAAGTTCAGGGTTAACTGTTTGGGTGACTAGTGATGATATATGATCCACTCACCTTTTCATGAAGGAGAAAGGCAAATCGTGGACTTCAGCCTTAATAACTCTCTCCTCTCTCTGGAAGAAATCTCCCTTGTGGCCTCGCTGGTGGACCCGGGTAAATGGAAAAGATGATACCTGGCAATCGCCAAGTCTTAGAACTAAAATAAGATGGGTATTCAAATCTGTATTTTGACCCCAGTTAACACCCCTTCCAAATGAGATGACTCTTGCCACCTTTCATTCAATCGAGGAAGTGCCTGCTGCTTAACTTCCCATGGGTGTTGAGAAGTTTTGTTCCGGGTTTCGGTCCCCCAGCTGCGGGCCGGGGCTGGAGGAGCCGCAGGTGCGGGCAGTGAGGCTGCTGGGGCCGTCCCCTCCCTGGAAAGGGGGGGCTGCCGGGGGAGGAGCCGGGGCGGGGCCGGTGGGAGCCGAGGCAGGAGCGGAGCGGAGCGGTGGCCGGGCTGCGGCTGCCCCTCCGGAGAAGGTGAGCGGGGCCGGGCGCCCCTCGGACGGCGAACGTCGGAGGCGGGGGTGGCCCGGGGGAGGTGGGGGCCGCCGGTGCAGAGGCCGGGGGGGAGCCCTGGGGGCTCACAGGGGGCTGGGACCACGTGCGCGCGGGGGGGGGGGGGTGGGCTCACAGGGCGGCTGGGAGCAAGTGCGCGCGGGGGGGAGGGCTCACAGGGGGGCTGGGAGCAAGTGCGCGCGGGGGGGGGGGGCTCACAGGGGGGCTGGGAGCAAGTGCGCGCGGGGGGGGGCTCACAGGGGGGCTGGGAGCAAGTGCGCGCGGGGGGGGGGTGCGCTCACAGGGCGGCTGGGAGCAAGTGCGCGCGGGGGGGCTGGGAGGAAGTGCGCATGGGGGAGGGGCTCACAGGGGGGCTGGGAGCAAGTGCGCGCGAGGGGGGGGGGGGGGCGCAGGGCGGCTGGGACCACGTGCGCGCGCGGGGGGGGGGTGCTCACCGGGCCCCGTGGCGGGGCTGCGCAGCCGGCCGGCGGGTTCCGGGGAAAGCCCCGAGGAGGACGGCGGGGTCTGTGTGGGACGCACGGAGCGGCGGCGGCGGCCGCTGCCCGGAGCCGGAGCCGGGCGGGGGGGTGCCGCGCCGCGCCGTGCCGGAGCCGGGCGGCGAAAGCGCGCCGGAGCTGCCCGGAGCGGCGCTGGGGGCTCGGCGGGAACTGCGGCTGCGCCGGCGTGGGGGTGGGCGGAAACGGAAGCGGCTTCCCCTCGGGGTCAGGCAGCAGGGCGGGCTGCCTCCCGGGGCATGCCGGGAGCTGTAGTTTTCGCGGACTCGGCGGCCGGGCGGCAGCGTGGCTCTCGGGCGCGGCGTAGTCCTTGCTGCCGCCGCGGCCCCCGGAGTCCGACCAGGTCAGACGCAGGAGCGTTGCCGGTTTCGTGTGGTTTTCCGCGGGCTTCCCGCTGCACCCGCTCCCCGACCAGCCGTGCGGACGCGCGACCCGGGCGCATGTGCCGTCCTGCGCGTGGGGCAGCCCGGCGTTCGCTCGTCGGCTCCGGCCCCTCCGGCGCATGCGCGGTGTCCGGGTGCAGCGTGGTGGCGCGCAGGGCGCGGGTCTGGGCGGCAGCGGGCGAGCGCCGGGACCGCGGGTGAGGCGAGCGATCCCCTCCGGCGGGGGCAGGGGCAGGGGCAGGGGCGGGGGCGGGGGGGTGCCTCCTGCCCGCTGGCCGCCGGGCGCTGGCGGGACGGGAAGCTGCGAAGCGGCCGCCGCGGCAGGCTCCCGGTCCGCCGGAGGCGAGCCGGGCCAGGGCAGCGCCAGGCAGTTCCCCGAGAGCCGATAGAAGGGAAGAGGGGACGGAGGCGGGCACCCCCCAGGCGCGGCCAGCGGGCGCCTCCCCGAGTCGCCGGAGCTCCCCCGGCGCCTTCCCCCGGCCCCGCTCGGCCCGTGCGGCTGCCCCCAGCTCCAGCCCCTCCCCTGAAGCCTGTGCTGTAGCCGCAGGCAGCCCCCGAGCCCTGTCGTGAGGGCAGCAAGCTGGCCCTCCCATGTTCTCGAGTCTCCCTGAACGTGGGTGCCGTTAGCAGCGGCGCGGGGAACGAGCGGCGTCTGCGGAAGCCCCTGCGGAAGGAGGGGCTCTGGCCAGGGTCGAGCTACAGTAATAACGGTCACTGCTGCCTCTTTCCCTCTCCCAGAGGCCACGCTGTGAGTGCGGTTGTCCGTTCGTCCCCGGGGATGCCGTTGACTGCAGCAGCCTCAGGCTCGTGTGGGCTGTCTCTGCCTGGCCTCCCTCTCCTCGTGGCGCGGGAGCACAGAGGGACAGGCGGAGCGCTTGCTGGCTGTGGACGGGAGCTGCTGAAGCTGGAGAGGCCACAGAAAAGTAAAGAAGAAGAAACGGAAGGCCATCTGGCTGGCAGCTGCCTCCCGCTGCAGGCAAGAGAGAGCCTGCCTCTCTGGGTGTGGGAGGATCCCTCCTCGTAGTCCGCAGCAGGTCAGGCTGCCAGGGTCTGTATGCATGACCAGCAGCGCGGTACGGCCACGTAGTGAGCGAGCGAGCGAGGCTATGTGTCTAGGAGGCCTCATCTCGTAAGAGCCGCGAGACGCTCGCGTGTTCCATTATGTGGAGGAGAGCCAAGCGACTGGAGTTACAGAAGAGGAAGGGAGGAGAGAAGGAGAAAGAAGCGTCTGCACTGGCAAGGTCTCCTGGCAGCTCCAAGAGCGAGAGCTGTGGTGAGTCCTGGGCCTCCGGGGCCCTGTCGCTCCTCTTGTGCCTCCCGGTCCCTCCCTCCCTCCCCCTCTCCTGACCCCCTCGCTTTCTCTTGCTGCTGTGACTTTTTTGTTTGTTTGTTTGTTTTTTATTATTTTTATTTTGCTTCCCTGTACCTCTCCTCTTCTGTCTATTCTCTTGTCCGGCTCCCTCTTCCCCCCCCTCCCTTTCCTTCGACTGCCCCCCTTTCTTTTTCTCTCTGCGTTCTTGTCCTGCTCCCTCTCCCTCTCCCCGCCCCCCCCCCGCCCCATCTTTGTCCTGCAGCCAGTCGCTGTTTTTTCCTTTTCCATCTCCTTGTCCTGATCTGCATCCGCCTCTTTCCCCGCCTCCCAATTTCTCTGGCCTGTTCCCCTAGTGTTCTTTTCCTCTCCGTACCTGTACGTGTCGCTCTGTGTCCCTGCCTTCCTATCTCTCTTCTTCCTACTTTCTGTTTCTGTCTCTATCGCTTTGTCTTGCTCGCCGTTGCTGTTTATTTTTGTCATTCTGGATCTCGCTGTCCCCGTCCTCCTTCCTGTTCATCTCTTACTCTCTGTGACCCTTTGTGCTGCTTCCTGCCCCTTTTTTTATTCACCCTCCCTCTCTCTGCAGGGCTCCTGATACCTCTCTTTCTAAATTTCCCAACCCCCTGTGCTTCTCACGCGCACGCTCTCTCTCTCTCGTTGTCATTGTTCTTGTCTGTCGCGCTGTCTTGCTTCCTGTCCCGTCGTTTCTCGCTGTATCCCTTTGTCCCGCTCCCTGCTCGTATTCGTATTCCTCTCTGTCCTGAGGACCGTCCCAGTTTTTGATCTCCGTCCTGCCGCTGTCCTGATTTTTCCTTCTCTGCCATGTTCCCTGTCCCTCTTTCTGTCTCTTTTTCTCTGTCCCTGCTGCTTATTTCTCCACCTCTGTCCAGACCCCTGTCCCTTCCCCCCCCCGCCCTGTTTGCTGTCCCTCTGCCTTGCTTTCTTTCGCTACCTTTTCTGTCTGTCTTTCTCTGCCCCGTTCCCTCTCCCGCCCTTTCTAACTGTGTCCCCCTGTCCAGCTAGCTGTCGCTTCTTTCTTTTTTCTGTTCCTCAGTATTTTTTTCTTTTTCCGTATCTCTCTCCCACTGCCCATCGCAGTTGGTTTTTTCCCCTCCGATGCTGGCCTGCTCTTTGTCCCTTTTGTCTGTCTCCTCTCTGTCCTTCTGTCATGCTCCCTGTGTCTATTGAATCCCTTCATCTCTGTCCTGCAGCCCGTTGCTATTTTTTTTTCCTCTTCCGTCCCTTTGTCCTGCTCCCCATCCTTGTCTCTCTTTCCCTTGGTTCTGCCTCCCGTCCTTTTTTCCTTTCTTGCTCCATCTCTCTGTCCTGCTCCCTATCCCTCCCGCGCTCTCTCTGTTTCTGTGTCCTTCTCCTTGCCTTTCCCCACGGTCTCTGTCTTGTTCCCTCTTTGGTTTTCTTGTTTTCCGGGTGGCTTGGCCCGGCTACCCGCGGGGGTGCTTCGGCTGGGGGGTTTGGGGTGGGGGCCTGGCCGTGCCGCTGGTGGCGGGGAAATAAAGCCTGAAACGGCAATCGTGAAGCGACGCCCTGCCTGTGCTGGGGCTGCCCCGCAGAGGCGTGGGGCCGGGCCCTCCGCAGGTCCCGAGCACTCCCCGAAACTACGTGTGGGGCCCCGGGGGTGCAGGGCTGTGGGGTGGCTACGCTCGGCGTCGCCCGTGGGCACTGCAGGGTCAGAAATGGAGAACAAGTTTTCCGTTCCTGGGGCTTGACAACAGGCTCGCGTGGCTGATTTGGGGGCTCGGAAACAGACCGAGCTGCGCAGCTTTGGGCCCAGAAACAGAGGTCCGGCCCTGCGTGTTTGGGCCTTGAGAACAGGCTCAGCGGCCGGGTTTTTTGGCTCCCAAATGGGCCCCGAGTCAGCTGGCGTGGGGGCCAAAAGCGGGAGCCGGCTTGGCTGGTTTTGCAGGCGGGTGGGAGGGTGTTGGGGGCTGCGGGGGGAAGCGGGGGGCAGGCAGGGTGCGTGGTCCCTCCCCGGAGATGGGGGTCTGGTTGTGTCGGACGCCGAAGTTCGGGAGGCCGGCACGCAGCAGGCCGAACTCAACATCTGTGATGGTCTGCGGGGGGGAAAGGTGCTTTTCAGACCCCACGTGCCCTCTTTGAGTCCAGCTCTTCTTTCTGCGCCGCTCAGAATAGTCGTCAAGTAATTAATCGCCCAAACTAATGGATATTTACTTGGCGTGTAACTCTGATGTTTAATCCTAACGCTCCAGTTTTGACAGCAGTTGATAGATAACCTTATGGAAAGCCCAGACCGTTGCACATAGCTGGAGCTTGTAAGGAGAAGCAGCTGAAATCAGCCGGAGCTTCAGTGCGGAGCTGGGGCTTCAAGGAGCCAGAACTGTAGCAAGCGGGAGCTGGAACGAGGCGGGGTGTCCGCTGTCTGGAGCGTGCATTAGCCAGAGGCAAAAGTACCTGCAGCTGTAACGAGCAGGAGGCGCGATTAGCTGGAGCGTCTTTTCGCTGGGGCGTCTGTCGGCCGGACCGCGCTCCCAGCACGGCCGAAGAGCGGCCGGGCGCAGGCAGGGCTGTCCGCAGCAAGCAGCTCCGAGCAGCAGGGAGGCGAGTTGTCCTTCTGCCAGCGGGGAGCCCGGCCTCTTCCCTCGGGCATGCAATCCACGCCACGCTCCTCTCTCTGCGTGGAGTGTCTCTCCCGGTCCGTTCCCGCGGGCAGAAGCGAGGTGGGGGTCCCCCGGCTCACCTGGGGCAGCCCCCCCCGCGAGGGGACGCGCGCGAGGTGTCGTCATCCCCTCGGTACCGGGCAAAGGGGAGAGAAACCGGCCGGCGGGAGCTCCTGGGGTGCAGAGCCCTTCCGGCAGAATCCTCCCCTGCCTTTTCACCGTTGGCTGGGTGTGACAAGCAGGTTCATTTCTTTGTCTCCTCTTCTCCCAGTGTCACCTTCCGCGTCGCACGAAGAAAATCCTGCCTGGTTAATTCCGCTTGCTGCTCAGGTAATCGCACGTATCGGGCTGGGGGGGCGGAGAGAAACACTTGCGAGTTCGAGGGCACTACAGGTGCTCCACGTTAAACCCACAGGGAAGGCAAATTTGCTGCTAGTGCAGAAAAGACGATGGAAAAATTGCTGTTAACAGATCGCGCCCTGTTCCTGAACTGGTCCCTTGATGTGTTTTTGTTTCAGGGGAAAGAATGAAATTTCCTGTCTGGTAAATTCAGAGCTGCCTGTTAGCTTCTTCAGGGTCGAGTGTTTCTCTTCTCTCTGTTCATACTGATTTTTATGGGCAAGTTGGAAATAGCCTTTTACTTTTTTATGTATAACTGAATTTTTAGGAATATGTGGTGTCCCTGTAGTTCATTTTTGAGCACCTAGATGCCAGTAGAAATGTAATGAGTGAAACGTGATGGGAACTGGTACTTAAACTTGATTTTTATTTGGTTTTTTTTTTTTTTCCTTCCCCATTAAGAGTGTTGACGGCATGTTGTCCCGTGGGACAATCCCCATTCCGTTCAGCGGAGTCTTCAGTCTAGGACTTTGAAGTGAAAAAGTTTGTCCTTCCAAAAAGGGACTAGTCATTCCTAGGACCGAGGCATAGACTTGCAAGGAGAGTCGCTTAAGTACGTGATCGGAATGAAAGCCAACTTCCAGTTGACGTTGCTGCTGTTGGTCTTTGCTTTCATTGATTTCTCCACCGCTCCCTCGTGGTTGGGAGCTCTGAATTGTAATGTTTTTCAGTCTCTAACACATTTCCACCACCCCCCCCCCCACCCCCCCAAAAAAAGGAGAGGCAGTGTCTAAAAGTTAATTAGTTTCCTCACAAATGCGTGAGTAAATAAAATGTGAGTTATGATGATTAAAACCATAGAAATGACACCAGTCTTGCAGATCTGGACTATTTCTGAACAGGCATTCATCACACGCAGAAGTCGTCAGGGTACGGATCACCTGCGCTTCGTGCTCTGACAAGACAAAATGCTGAGGCAGGGATGAGCTCTGAAAGAAGAAGGAAAAAAAAAAAAAAAGAAGGATACAGGGTCACGGTTTTGTTTTGTTGTTGTTTGGTTTTAGAGAGTGCAATATTGACTGGTGCCAGCCTGCAGAGCTCTTCTGCTGCCTGACCTCTCCTTCTCTTTCATGGCTGTAATTGTCGTTTGGATAACTGTAGAAGAGCAATTAAGTTACTTGCCTCTGTGAATGTGCTGGTAATACCAGGAAGGCAAATGCTTGAACCAGTAGTGAATAACTGGGCGACGAGTAGAATTTCTGAAGGAAGAACAGCAGCAGCAACAGGAAGCAAATAGCAAGTGACCAAAAACTTGCGTGTGTCAAACGCATCAAAGCTTTCTTGCCGAATGTTGTTTGGCAATACGTTCCAAGTGGCTTTTTTTGTAAACGTAAATTTTCAGGAAGTTCAGGGCTGCGTGTGGCAAAACGCGTCCCTCTGCTTACGCGTCCTGCTACGTAAATAGCATGGGTCAGCGGCAAGTCCGGCGGCAGGGCTGCTGTTCCCTACTCTCGACGTTGCCGTAGTAGTGTTGCGGTATTTAGACCTTGACGGACGGGCTGAGGAACGGAAGGAGAATGCCCGTTTTCTGTAAGGGCTCAGAATGCCGACCCTTTTCTCTGCCTGCCGCTCCCCTGTGCGTGAGATGAAGCTGTTTTGTTTTTCTCCCTTGTTCCTGGTCTAAATATTTCTGGAGCTGTTGCTGCTGTGGGTTTGCAATTGGTGTTACTGCGTTTTTGTCGCGTTCTGGCGATGGGTCGTTTCTGCTGTGGCGAAGCGTCGAGATACGGTTTTCGGTTTAAAGCGTCAGAAACTACGTTCACCGAAACCGGTAACTCGTGGCGTAGGGGAAACCGATCTGGCGCGTGCAGCTGTGCTCGCAGGGATGCTGGGTGGCTCCTCATCAAAACGGCAGGCTGTGTGCGTGGACATCCGTAGGGTTGCGCTCTGGGTCCGAGAGCGTTAGCGTATTTTTGCTGTTGGAAGATGGAATGGAGCGTGTGCCTGTTAAATCTCAGGGCGGTCAAAAGCTAGGAGGGACCCTGAGCGGGTTTGGTGGCACAGCTGCGGTTTTAAAAGATCTTGCCCGTTCGGAGCAACGGCCTGGAAAAAGTGATTCCTTTTTTGCAACGAGGCAGTTCACAAGGACAGATGTGTTGCTGTGCTCTTTAGCAAAAATACTCAACTTGGGACGTATAGGGTGATGAAGCCTCGGCTGTACTAAGGCTAGAGAAAATGTAGGTAGGTCTCTATGTGTGTCACCTGTGTGTATTTAGGAAAGTGAGTTCTAGTGAAAGTAAAGTTGCCGATGAGTCAAAAAAGAAAGGAAAAAAAAAAAGGCACGGTTGTCTGAAAAATGCAAAAGCTCTAGTGGGCTGCGTCAACAGCTGTACCGAAGATGACGCAAAAATACTTTTTCCTCCGCTCAGTCGTACTGTCTTCACAAACCTTCACAAAAAAAAAAAGGGCAGCTTTGGGTTCCTACCCAGCTTTGTGCTAATGTTTTTCTTTTCTTCTCTCAGCTGGATGTCAGCTGGCACCGTTTCGCCGTGGTTGCCCTTTCTTCTGCCGTGACGGTACGAGACGGATGGAAAGATTCCGTAGTGGTCTGCATTTGAAGAATATTTTTTATTTGAAGAGCAAAATAAAGAGGATCCAGCCAGCAGCTGCAGACAGGAGATAGCCTGCCTCTCCAGGTGAGGATGGATCCTTCTTAGTGTAGTCCTCAGCAGATCCGATCACCAGTGTGCACGACAGGGTCTGTATGTGTAACCAAAACCACAGTACAGTCATGTAGTGTGTGTGTGCATGTGAGGCTGTGTTTCTAGGAAGCCTCATATTGTAAGAGCTGTAAGGCACCAATCTATTCTCTTGGGTGGATGACAGTCAAGTGACTGCAACTACAGAGGAGGAAGGGAGAGGGAGAGAGAGACAGACATGTGTGAACTGTCAGATTCTCTCGGCAGCTCCAAGAGCGGGAGGTACAGTGAGTCCTGGACCCCTGGGGCTGTGTTACCCCTCTTCTGCATCCCAGTCCCTCCCTGCCCTCACCTTCTCTTTCTCTCACTGCTTTAATTTTTTTGTTTTTTCTTCCTGTACCTCTCCCTCTCTTGTTTTCTAAGTCCCCCTCTTTCTCTGTTGTTCTGCCTTTCTGTTTTCTTTTTCTCTCTGCACTTCTGACCTGTCCCATCCCTCTTTTTTTATCCTCTGTTTCTGCCCTGCAGCCCATCACTACTTTGTCTTTCTCCATCTATCTGTCTGTCGTCTTATGCCAATCTTGTTAATTCCTCCCTGTCTGCCCTTTAGCCCTTCACAATCCCTGCCGCTCTCACCTGTCTGATGCTGTGTCTCTATTTTTAAATTCCTTTCTCTGCCCTGTATTCTGGATACACTTTTACTTTCTTAGATTCTCTTGTTCCAGGTCCCTGTCCCTATGTTTTAACTTCTTCCCTCACTGTCCCATAGCCCACTTTTGTCTTTATTTTTCTCTCTCTGTCTGGTTCCCTGTCCCTATTCTTTATTTCCCCTCTCTCTCCCCTTTAGATCATCAGTGGTTTTGATATTTCTCAGTCTCTCTCATCTACCTCACTGTCCCCCTTTTTAATTCTTTCTTCTGCCCTATGGCTCATCACTAATATTTGTTTTTCTCCATCTCTCTGTCTGGTACCCTCTCCCTTTTTATTAGTTCCTCCTCTCTGTCCTGTAGCCCATTGCTATCCCCCCCAGCCCCCCGCTGTGTCTCTCTGTCTCCCTTTCCCTACTTTTCAATCCCCCCTCTTTGCCCTGTAGCCGATCACTGCTGTAGTGAGTTTGTGTGGCAAGCTGGGGCAGGGGAGTGGGCAAGGGCTGCAGGGGTGGGTTCTGTGAGAAGACACCAGGACTTGTCCCCATGTTGGGCACAGCCAGTTCCAGCTCCAAGATGGAGGTGCTACTCGTCAAAGCTGAGCCAACCAGCAACGCTGGTAGCACCTCTGTGATATTTAAGAAGGGCTAAAAAAATGCTGTGCAGAAGCTGTCAATCCTGCAGACACCACAGTCAGTGAAGAAGGAAAAGGAGGAGGTGATCCAGGTCCTAAAGCAGATTCCCCTGCAGCCTGCAGTGAAGACCATGGTGACACAGGCTGTCCCCCTGCAGCCCACAGAGGTCCATGGCAGAGCAGATATCCACCTGCAGCCGATGGGGGACCCCTCGCCAGAGCAGGCGAATGCACCCAAAGGGGAGGCTGTGACGCTGTGGAGAGGAGCCCACACTGGAGCAGGTTTTCTGGCAGGCCCTGTGGCCCCATGGGAGTGACACCACACTGGAACAGAAGAAGAACACAAAGAAGGAAGGAGCAGCAGAGACAGCTTGTGATGAACTGACTGCAACCCCCCGCTCCCTCTCCCCCTGTGCTGCTCGGTAGGAGGAGGTAGAGAAGTCAGGAGTGAAGATGAGCCCAGAAAAAAAAGAGAGGGGTGGGGGGAAGGTGTTTTTCAGGTTTGTTCATATTTCTCATTATTGTACTCTGATTTTGATTGACAATAAATTAATTTCCCCAAGTTGAGTCTGTTTTGCCTGTGACAGTAATTGGTGAGTGATCTCTTTGTCCTTATCTTGACCCACAAGCTTTTCTTTTGTATTTTCTACCCTCCTGTCTTGTTGAGGAGGAGTGGCTATCATTATAGAGTGGCTTGGTGGACACTCGTCAGCCAGGCAAGGTCAACGCACCACAGTTTCCTTCTATCAGGCTCCCTGTCCCTGTTTTTAAAATCTTGCCTATGTTTCTTGTATGTCATCACTTTTGAAACTTCCTACCTCTCCATCCCTATTTAAATTCTTGCATGTTTCTTAAATCCAGTTGCTTTTTAAATTTTTTTGCTACTTTTCCCTCTCTTTGTCTTCCTGACCTTATTTTAATTTCTCGCCTGTGTTTCTTGTACCCTGTTGCTTTCAAAATTTTCTATGTTTCCTTCTATCCATCTCCCTGTCTCTAGTTCTTAACTCTTCCATTTCTGTCCTGTACCCTGTCACTTCTTACATTTTCTTTCTACATCTCCCCCTTTCTATCTCCCTGTGACTATTTGTTAGTTCTTGCCTATGTTTCTTGTATGCTGTTGCTTTTTGAAAATTTTCTCTCTACCTGGCTCCCTGTTTCTTTTTTCTAGTTCTTACTGTTTCTTCTCCTGTATCACTTGAGAATGTTTCCCTGTCCCTTGTCCTGTCTTTATCTTCTTGTCCTGCCAATCCCTTCCCCTTCTCTCCCCTGCTTCCTATTATTTATTCCTCCATCTCCACCGCTGCTGTTCTGCTCAGTCTCTCTGCTCTTCTCTCTCTACACTGTTTTCCTGCTTCTTGTCCCTCTCTTGTTCCCAGCATCCAATTTCCTGGCTCCCTGTCTTGCACATCTGTGTCCCTCCGTCCTTCCTCCTGCTTTTCGCTTCCCTTTTATCCCCCCATCCTGCTGCCTTTGGGCACTGAGCCTTGTAGCCAACTCACTGCCAGGATTTCTTATATGCATTAATGAATAAATTTTTCCTGTCTCCCTGGATGTGGGTAGGTGCAGGGGCAGGGATGATGTGCTGTAGGGCTTTGGCAATGGCCCCTATTCCTGATGGGCTCCAGCTGGGTCTGGGATGGCCCCAGGTGTGGCCAGTGGGGCTGAGGATGGGGCTGGCCCTGCTGTGTGAAGGGGCTCCAGCTGTAAAAGGGGCTGCCTGGGCAGGGGAACTGGCTGAGGAGGGAGTGCAGGGGGATGTGGCTGGTAGGTGCCTGCAGCAAGGAATGGCCAGTCCCTGTGGCAAGGAAGGATCCCTCTGAGCTGTCCCTGGCCTTTGTTGGCTACATGCGTGAGCCACCATGTATCAAAGCAAGCCTTGTGGATGAGGAGCATCGAGGCATCCGCTGCGTGCTGCCGAGTACGTGAGGGTCAGGCAGCCGGCACTGGGGAGGAGGAAGGGGCAGAGGCAGAGAGAGAAGCATTGGGGCGGTGAAGGTCTCCTGCCAGCACCAGGAGCTGTGGTGAGTCGCAAGTCCTCTCCTCTACATCCTGGCCCACCTCTGCCTCCATTCTTTAGACATCTGCTTGCCTCCCTTCCTCTGTCTCCCTCTCTGCCTGCCCACCTATGTGTATGGCTCCTCAAAACTTGTTATTCTTCTGTCAACTCTGCCCAGTACCCTGTTGCCTTTTAAATTTTTCATATGCCCCTCTCTAACCAGCTGCTTCTCCCTGATTTTTATTTTTTTCTGCACTGCCTTGTACCCCATTACTTTTAAACTTTAATTTCTATGTCTTCCCCTTTCTGTCTCCCTGACCCTATATTTTAATTCCTCCCTCTCTGTCCTGTACCCAGTTGCTTGAGACTGGCTGGGCATCGGTCAGTTGGTGGTAAGCAATTGTTTTCATTTGCTGTTTGGGTTTTTTTTTTCCTCTTACAACTTTTTTTAAAAAAATCTTTTTAATTATTAAACTTTTTATATCAACCCATGAGTTTCTCACATTTACCCTCCCGATTCTCCCCCTATCCCACTGTGGGGGAGTAAGTGAGCAGCTGTATGGTACTTAGTTGCCAGCCAGGGTTAAACCACGATGCTACATCTACTTTTATGAAGCTGCCTATTGCTATTTTTTAATTATTTCCTGTCTGTTGTGTACCCTGTTGCTTTGAAAATTTGCTTTCTAGGTCTGCTTTTATCCAGTTCACTGTCTTTATTTTTTATTTTTTTCCTCTCTGTCCTGTGCCCCTGTGTCACTTTTAAATTTCCTTCATATTTCTCAGTTTTAGTTCACTGTGGCTATTTTAATTTTATTTTTTTTTGTCTTGTACCCAATCACTTCTTAAATTTTCCTTCTATGTCTACTAGTATCAAGCTGTGTATCACTGTTTTTTAATTCTTTCCTCACTATTGTGTACCCCGTTGCTTTTTACTTTTTTCTTTCTATGTCTACTTTAACCTATTCACTGTCTTTAAGTTATTCCTGTCTGTCATGTAGCCCATCACCTTTTAAATTTTCTTCCTATGTGTGTTTGTTTAGTTAGCTGTCCCCATGTTTTAATTCTTTTGTCTCTGTCACATACCCTGTTGTGCTGGTTTTGGGTGGGATTGAGTTAATTTTCTTCCCAGTAGCTAGTATGGGGCTACATTTTGGTTTTGTGCTGAAAACAGCGTTGATAACACAGGGAAGTTTTTGTTATTGCTGAGCAGTGCTTGCACAGAGTCAAGGGCTGTTCTGCTTCTCACCCTGCCCCACCAGTGAGCAGGCTGGGGCTGAACAAGGAGCTGGGAAGGGAGACAGCTGGGACAGCTGACCCCAACTGACCCAAGGGCTGTTCCAGACCATATGATGTCATGCTCAGCATATCAAGCTGGGGGAAGGAGAAGGAAGGGGGGACATTCAGAGCGATGGCATTTGTCTTCCCACATAACCGTTACACAGGATGGAGCCCTCCTTTCCTGGAGATGGCTGAACACCCGCCTGCTGATGGGAAGCAGGGAATGAATTCCTTGTCTTGCTTTGTTTGTGTGCACGGCTTCTGCTTTACCTATTAAACTGTCTTTATCTCAACCTGTGAGTTTTACTTTTTTTTCTGATTTTTCTCCCCCATCCCGCTGCAGGGGGGCAGCGAGCAAGCAGCTGGGTGGTGCTTAGTTGCCAGCTGGGGTTAAACCATGACACCTGTCACTTTTTCAAATTTGCTTTCTATGCCTACTTTAACCTATTCACTGTCTTTGTTTTTTTAATTTTATCCTCTGTCCTGTACCATCTCACTTTTTCCTGTCTTGCACTCCATCACTTTTAAATTTCCTTTCTATTTCTTGATGTAGTTTGTTGTCACTATTGTTTAATACTTTCTTGTCTGTCCTGTAGCCTGTTGCTTT
>NW_027439570.1:0-38000 GCF_964188355.1 Buteo buteo
ACCGGAGTTCTAACTGTTGTTCCAACGGGCGCGCGGTGTTAGATCTCAGCCTCCCATCTTGACCCTCCAGGGTAGGCCCCGTATCCTTCTCTGAAGCTCTAGGGTAGGCCTGCTGTCCCTTCCCGACGCTCTGGTGTAGTACCAGTAACCCCGCCCGGTGCTCCGAGGTAGTACCCGTATACCCCCATCGGTACTCCGGAGTAGTACCGGTACCCCCGTTGGTACTCCTGTGTAGTACCCGTATACCCCCGTCGGTACTCTGGGGTACACCTGCTCTGCCTACAAGCACGCGGGTTGAGAACCAGCCTTCCTACCTGACACTTTGTGTAAGGCCCGGTGTCCATAGGCGACGTTCCGGGATAGAACCCGTTCCCACACCAGTACTATGGGCCCGTGGCAGAACCCTTTGTGATGCGCCGGAGTTCTAACTGTTGTCCCAACAGGCACGCGGTGTTAGATCCCGGCCCCCCATCCTGACCCTCCAGGGTAGGCCCGGTATCCCGACCTGATGCTCCGGGGTAGGCCTGGCTTCCCTTCCCGACGCTCTGGTGTAGTACCAGTAACCCCGCCCGGTGCTCCGAGGTAGTACCCGTATACCCCCGTCGGTACTCCGGAGTAGTACCGGTACCCCCGTTGGTACTCCGGTGTAGTACCCGTATACCCCCGTCGGTACTCCGGGGTACACCTGCTGGCCTACAAGCACGCGGGTTGAGAACCAGCCTTCCTACCTGACCCTCGGCGGTAGGCCCGGTGTCCATAGGCGACGTTCCGGGATAGAACCCGTTCCCACAGCATTACTATGGGCCCGTGGCAGAACCCTTTGTGATGCGCCCCAGTTCTAACTGTTGTCCCAACAGGCACGCGGTGTTAGATCCCGGCCCCCCATCCTGACCCTCCAGGGTAGGCCCGGTATCCCGACCTGATGCTCCGGGGTAGGCCTGGCTTCCCTTCCCGACGCTCTGGTGTAGTACCGGTAACCACGCCCGGTACTCCAGCGTAATGCCAGGGTTCCCCCCTCAGTACTCCGGGGTAGTACCGGTACCCCCGCCCGGTAATACGAGGTAGTACCCGCATACCACCGTTGGTACTCCGGGGTACACCTGCTCTGCCTACAAGCACGCGGGTTGAGAACCAGCCTTCCTACCTGACCCTCGGCGGTAGGCCCGGTGTCCATAGGCGACGTTCCGGGATAGAACCCGTTCCCACACCAGTACTATGGGCCCGTGGCAGAACCCTTTGTGATGCGCCGGAGTTCTAACTGTTGTCCCAACAGGCACGCGGTGTTAATTCCCAGCCCCCCATCCTGACCCTCCAGGGTAGGCCCGGTATCCCGACCTGATGCTCCGGTGTAGGCCTGGCGTCCCTTCCCGATGCTCTGGTGTAGTACCCGTAACCCCGCCCGGTGCTCCGGCGCAATGCCAGGGTTCCCCCGTCAGTACTCCAGAGTAGTACCGGTACCCCGTTGGTACTCCGGTGTAGCACCCGTATACCCCCGTCGGTACTCCGGGGTACACCTGCTGTCCCTACGGGCGCGCGGATTTAGACCCACCCTTCCTACTTGACCCTTCGCGTTAGGCCCGGTGTCCATAGGCGATGATCCGGGTTAGAACATGTTCCCACAACAGTACTATGGGCCAGTGGCAGAACCCTTTGTGATGCACCGGAGTTCTAACTGTTGTTCCAACGGGCGCGCGGTGTTAGATCTCAGCCTCCCATCTTGACCCTCCAGGGTAGGCCCGGTATCCTTATCTGAAGCTGTAGGGTAGGCCTGCTGTCCCTTCCCGACGCTCTGGTGTAGTACCAGAAACCCCGCCCGGTGCTCTGAGGTAGTACCCGTATACCCCCGTCGGTACTCCGGAGTAGTACCGGTACCCCCGTTGGTACTCCGGTGTAGTACCCGTATACCACCGTCGGTACTCCGGGGTACACCTGCTGTGCCTACAAGCACGCGGGTTGAGAACCAGCCTTCCTACCTTACCCTTTGCGTAAGGCCCGGTGTCCATAGGCGACGTTCCGGGATAGAACCCGTTCCCACACCAGTACTATGGGTCCGTGGCAGAACCCTTTGTGATGCGCCGGAGTTCTAACTGTTGTCCCAACAGGCACGCGGTGTTAGATCCCAGCCCCCCATCCTGACCCTCCAGGGTAGGCCCGGTATCCCGACCTGATGCTCCGGTGTAGGCCTGGCGTCCCTTCCCCATGCTCTGGTGTAGTACCCGTAACCCCGCCCGGTGCTCCGGCGCAATGCCAGGGTTCCCCCGTCAGTACTCCAGAGTAGTACCGGTACCCCGTTGGTACTCCGGTGTAGCACCCGTATACCCCCGTCGGTACTCCGGGGTACACCTGCTGTCCCTACGGGCGCGCGGATTTAGACCCACCCTTCCTACTTGACCCTTCGCGTTAGGCCCGGTGTCCATAGGCGATGTTCCGGGTTAGAACATGTTCCCACAACAGTACTATGGGCCAGTGGCAGAACCCTTTGTGATGCACCGGAGTTCTAACTGTTGTTCCAACGGGCGCGCGGTGTTAGATCTCAGCCTCCCATCTTGACCCTCCAGGGTAGGCCCGGTATCCTTCTCTGAAGCTGTAGGGTAGGCCTGCTGTCCCTTCCCGACGCTCTGGTGTAGTACCAGAAACCCCGCCCGGTGCTCCGAGGTAGTACCCGTATACCCCCGTCGGTACTCCGGAGTAGTACCGCTACCCCCGTTGGTACTCCGGTGTAGTACCCGTATACCACCGTCGGTACTCCGGGGTACACCTGCTGTGCCTACAAGCACGCGGGTTGAGAACCAGCCTTCCTACCTGACCCTTTGCGTAAGGCCCGGTGTCCATAGGCGACGTTCCGGGATAGAACCCGTTCCCACACCAGTACTATGGGCCCGTGGCAGAACCCTTTGTGATGCGCCGGAGTTCTAACTGTTGTCCCAACAGGCACGCGGTGTTAGATCCCGGCCCCCCATCCTGACCCTCCAGGGTAGGCCCGGTATCCCGACCTGATGCTCCGGGGTAGGCCTGGCTTCCCTTCCCCATGCTCTGGTGTAGTACCCGTAACCCCGCCCGGTGCTCCGGCGCAATGCCAGGGTTCCCCCGTCAGTACTCCAGAGTAGTACCGGTACCCCGTTGGTACTCCGGTGTAGCACCCGTATACCCCCGTCGGTACTCCGGGGTACACCTGCTGTCCCTACGGGCGCGCGGATTTAGACCCACCCTTCCTACTTGACCCTTCGCGTTAGGCCCGGTGTCCATAGGCGATGTTCCGGGTTAGAACATGTTCCCACAACAGTACTATGGGCCAGTGGCAGAACCCTTTGTGATGCACCGGAGTTCTAACTGTTGTTCCAACGGGCGCGCGGTGTTAGATCTCAGCCTCCCATCTTGACCCTCCAGGGTAGGCCCGGTATCCTTCTCTGAAGCTGTAGGGTAGGCCTGCTGTCCCTTCCCGACGCTCTGGTGTAGTACCAGAAACCCCGCCCGGTGCTCCGAGGTAGTACCCGTATACCCCCGTCGGTACTCCGGAGTAGTACCGCTACCCCCGTTGGTACTCCGGTGTAGTACCCGTATACCACCGTCGGTACTCCGGGGTACACCTGCTGTGCCTACAAGCACGCGGGTTGAGAACCAGCCTTCCTACCTGACCCTTTGCGTAAGGCCCGGTGTCCATAGGCGACGTTCCGGGATAGAACCCGTTCCCACACCAGTACTATGGGCCCGTGGCAGAACCCTTTGTGATGCGCCGGAGTTCTAACTGTTGTCCCAACAGGCACGCGGTGTTAGATCCCGGCCCCCCATCCTGACCCTCCAGGGTAGGCCCGGTATCCCGACCTGATGCTCCGGGGTAGGCCTGGCTTCCCTTTCTGACCCTCTGGTGTAGTACCGGTAACCACGCCCGGAACTCCGGCGTAATGCCAGGGTTCCCCCGTCAGTACTCCGGGGTAGTACCGGTACCCCCGCCCGGTACTTCGAGGTAGTACCCGCATACCACCGTTGGTACTCCGGGGTACACCTGCTCTGCCTACAAGCACGCCGGTTGAGAACCAGCCTTCCTGCCTGACCCTCGGCGGTAGGCCCAGTGTCCATAGGCGACGTTCCGGGATAGAACCCGTTCCCACACCAGTACTATGGGCCCGTGGCAGAACCCTTTGTGATGCGCCCCAGTTCTAACTGTTGTCCCAACAGGCACGCGGTGTTAGATCTCAGCCTCCCATCTTGACCCTCCAGGGTAGGCCCGGTATCCTTATCTGAAGCTCTAGGGTAGGCCTGCTGTCCCTTCCCGACGCTCTGGTGTAGTACCAGAAACCCCGCCCGGTGCTCCGAGGTAGTACCCGTATACCCCCGTCGGTACTCCAGGGTAGTACCGGTACCCCCGTTGGTACTCCGGTGTAGTACCCGTATACCCCCGTCGGTACTCCGGGGTACACCTGCTGGACTACAAGCACGCGGGTTGAGAACCAGCCTTCCTACCTGACCCTCGGCGGTAGGCCCGGTGTCCATAGGCGACGTTCCGGGATAGAACCCGTTCCCACACCAGTACTATGGGCCCGTGGCAGAACCCTTTGTGATGCGCCCCAGTTCTAACAGTTGTCCCAACAGGCACGCGGTGTTAGATCCCGGCCCCCCATCCTGACCCTCCAGGGTAGGCCCGGTATCCCGACCTGATGCTCCGGGGTAGGCCTGGCTTCCCTTCCCGACGCTCTGGTGTAGTACCGGTAACCACGCCCGGTACTCCAGCGTAATGCCAGGGTTCCCCCGTCAGTACTCCGGGGTAGTACCGGTACCCCCGCCCGGTAATACGAGGTAGTACCCGCATACCACCGTTGGTACTCCGGGGTACACCTGCTCTGCCTACAAGCACGCGGGTTGAGAACCAGCCTTCCTACCTGACCCTCGGCGGTAGGCCCGGTGTCCATAGGCGACGTTCCGGGATAGAACCCGTTCCCACACCAGTACTATGGGCCCGTGGCAGAACCCTTTGTGATGCGCCGGAGTTCTAACTGTTGTCCCAACAGGCACGCGGTGTTAGATCCCAGCCCCCCATCCTGACCCTCCAGGGTAGGCCCGGTATCCCGACCTGATGCTCCGGGGTAGGCCTGGCGTCCCTTCCCGATGCTCTGGTGTAGTACCCGTAACCCCGCCCGGTGCTCCGGCGCAATGCCAGGGTTCCCCCGTCAGTACTCCAGAGTAGTACAGGTACCCCGTTGGTACTCCGGTGTAGCACCCGTATACCCCCGTCGGTACTCCGGGGTACACCTGCTGTCCCTACGGGCGCGCGGATTTAGACCCACCCTTCCTACTTGACCCTTCGCGTTAGGCCCGGTGTCCATAGGCGATGTTCCGGTTTAGAACATGTTCCCACAACAGTACTATGGGCCAGTGGCAGAACCCTTTGTGATGCACCGGAGTTCTAACTGTTGTTCCAACGGGCGCGCGGTGTTAGATCTCAGCCTCCCATCTTGACCCTCCAGGGTAGGCCCGGTATCCTTATCTGAAGCTGTAGGGTAGGCCTGCTGTCCCTTCCCGACGCTCTGGTGTAGTACCAGAAACCCCGCCCGGTGCTCCGAGGTAGTACCCGTATACCCCCGTCGGTACTCCGGAGTAGTACCGGTACCCCCGTTGGTACTCCGGTGTAGTACCCGTATACCACCGTCGGTACTCCGGGGTACACCTGCTGTGCCTACAAGCACGCGGGTTGAGAACCAGCCTTCCTACCTGACCCTTTGCGTAAGGCCCGGTGTCCATAGGCGACGTTCCGGGATAGAACCCGTTCCCACAGCAGTACTATGGGCCCGTGGCAGAACCCTTTGTGATGCGCCGGAGTTCTAACTGTTGTCCCAACAGGCACGCGGTGTTAGATCCCGGCCCCCCATCCTGACCCTCCAGGGTAGGCCCGGTATCCCGACCTGATACTCCGGGGTAGGCCTGGCTTCCCTTCCCGACGCTCTGGTGTAGTACCAGTAACCACGCCCGGTACTCCAGCGTAATGCCAGGGTTCCCCCGTCAGTACTCCGGGGTAGTACCGGTACCCCCGCCCGGTACTTCGAGGTAGTACCCGTATACCACCGTTGGTACTCCGGGGTACAACTTCTGTGCCTACAAGCACGCGGGTTGAGAACCAGCCTTCCTGCCTGACCCTCGGCGGTAGGCCCAGTGTCCATAGGCGACGTTCCGGGATAGAACCCGTTCCCACACCAGTACTATGGGCCCGTGGCAGAACCCTTTGTGATGCGCCGGAGTTCTAACTGTTGTCCCAACAGGCACGCGGTGTTAGATCCCGGCCCCCCATCCTGACCCTCCAGGGTAGGCCCGGTATCCCGACCTGATGCTCCGGGGTAGGCCTGGCGTCCCTTCCCGACGCTCTGGTGTAGTACCATTAATTCCGCCCGGTGCTCCGGCACAATGCCAAGGTTCCCCCGTCAGTACTCCAGAGTAGTACCGGTACCCCCGTTGGTACTCCGGTGTAGTACCCGTATACCCCTGTCGGTACTCCGGGGTACACCTGCTGTCCCTACGGGCGCGCGGATTTAGACCCACCCTTCCTACTTGAACCTTCGCGTTAGGCCCGGTGTCCATAGGCGATGTTCCGGGTTAGAACATGTTCCCACAACAGTACTATGGGCCAGTGGCAGAACCCTTTGTGATGCACCGGAGTTCTAACTGTTGTTCCAATGGGCGCGCGGTGTTAGATCTCAGCCTCCCATCTTGACCCTCCAGGGTAGGCCCGGTATCCTTCTCTGAAGCTCTAGGGTAGGCCTGCTGTCCTTTCCCGACGCTCTGGTGTAGTACCAGTAACCCCGCCCGGTGCTCTGAGGTAGTACCCGTATACCCCCATCGGTACTCCGGAGTAGTACCGGTACCCCCGTTGGTACTCCGGTGTAGTACCCGTATACCCCCGTCGGTACTCCGGGGTACACCTGCTGTGCCTACAAGCACGCGGGTTGAGAACCAGCCTTCCTACCTGACCCTCGGCGGTAGGCCCGGTGTCCATAGGCAACGTTCCGGGATAGAACCCGTTCCCACAGCAGTACTATGGGCCCGTGGCAGAACCCTTTGTGATGCGCCGGAGTTCTAACTGTTGTCCCAACAGGCACGCGGTGTTAGATCCCGGCCCCCCATCCTGACCCTCCAGGGTAGGCCCGGTATCCCGACCTGATGCTCCGGGGTAGGCCTGGCGTCCCTTCCCGACGCTCTGGTGTAGTACCATTAATTCCGCCCGGTGCTCCGACGCAATGACAGGGTACCCCCGTCAGTACTCCAGAGTAGTACCGGTATCCCCGTTGGTACTCCGGTGTAGTACCAGTAACCCCGCCCGGTGCTCCGAGGTAGTACCCGTTTACCCCCGTCGGTACTCCGGAGTAGTACCGGTACCCCCGTTGGTACTCCGGTGTAGTACCTGTATACCCCCGTCGGTACTCCGGGGTACACCTGCTGGCCTACAAGCACGCGGGTTGAGAACCAGCCTTCCTACCTGACCCTCGGCGGTAGGCCCGGTGTCCATAGGCGACGTTCCGGGATAGAACCCGTTCCCACACCAGTACTATGGGCCCGTGGCAGAACCCTTTGTGATGCGCCGGAGTTCTAACTGTTGTCCCAACAGGCACGCGGTGTTAGATCCCGGCCCCCCATCCTGACCCTCCAGGGTAGGCCCGGTATCCCGACCTGATGCTCCGGGGTAGCCCTGGCGTCCCTTCCCGATGCTCTGGTGTAGTACCATTAATTCCGCCCGGTGCTCGGGCGCAATGCCAGGGTACCCCCGTCAGTACTCCAGAGTAGTACCGGTACCCCCGTTGGTACTCTGGTGTAACACCCGTATACCCCTGTCGGTACTCCGGGGTACACCTGCTGTCCCTACGGGCGCGCGGGTTTGGACACACCCTTGCTACCTGACCCTTTGCGTTAGGCCCGGTGTCGCTAGGCGACGTTCTGGGATAGAACCCGCTCCCACAGCAGTACTATGGGCCAGTGGCAGAAAGCTTTGTGATGCGCCGGAGTTCATACTGTTGTCCCAAACGGCACACGGTGTTAGATCTCAGCCTCCCATCCTGACCCTCCAGGGTAGGCCCAGTATCCCGACCTGATGCTCCGGGGTAGGCCTGGCGTCCCTTCCTGACGCTCTGGTGTAGTACCCGTAACCCCGCCCGGTGCTCCAGGGTAGTACCCGTATACCCCCGTCGGTACTCCAGGGTAGTACCGGTACCCCCGTTGGTACTCCGGTGTAGTACCCGTATACCCCCGTCGGTACTCCGGGGTACACCTGCTGTCCCTATGGGCGCGCGGGTTTAGACCCACCCTTCCTACTTGACCCTTCGCGTTAGGCCCGGTGTCCATAGGCGATGTTCCGGGATAGAACCCGTTCCCACACCAGTACTAGTGGCCCGTGGCAGAACCCTTTGTGATGCGGCCCAGTTCTAACTGTTGTCCCAACAGGCACGCGGTGTTAGATCCCGGCCCCCCATCCTGACCCTCCAGGGTAGGCCCGGTATCCTTATCTGAAGCTCTAGGGTAGGCCTGGTGTCCCTTCCCGACGCTCTGGTGTGGTACCAGTAAACCCCGCCCGGTGCTCCGAGGTAGTACCCGTATACCCCCGTCGGTACTCCGGAGTAGTACCGGTACCCCCGTTGGTACTCCGGTGTAGTACCCGTATACCCCCGTCGGTACTCCGGGGTACACCTGCTGGCCTACAAGCACGCGGGTTGAGAACCAGCCTTCCTACCTGACCCTCGGCGGTAGGCCCGGTGTCCATAGGCGACGTTCCGGGATAGAACCCGTTCCCACACCAGTACTATGGGCCCGTGGCAGAACCCTTTGTGATGCGCCGGAGTTCTAACTGTTGTCCCAACAGGCACGCGGTGTTAGATCCCGGCCCCCCATCCTGACCCTCCAGGGTAGGCCCGGTATCCCGACCTGATGCTCCGGTGTAGGCCTGGCGTCCCTTCCCGACGCTCTGGTGTAGTACTGGTAACCACGCCCGGTGCTCCAGGGTAGTACCCATATACCCCCGTCGGTACTCCAGGGTAGTACCGGTACCCCCGTTGGTACTCCGGTGTAGTACCCGTATACCCCTGTCGGTACTCCGGGGTACACCTGCTGTCCCTACGGGCGCGCGGGTTTAGACCCACCCTTCCTACTTGACCCTTCGCGTTAGGCCCGGTGTCCATAGGCGATGTTCCGGGTTAGAACATGTTCCCACAACAGTACTATGGGCCAGTGGCAGAACCCTTTGTGACGCGCCGGAGTTCTAACTGTTGTCCCAACGGTCGCGCGGTGTTAGTTCTCAGCCTCCCATCTTGACCCTCCAGGGTAGGCCCGGTATCCTTATCTGAAGCTCTAGGGTAGGCCTGGTGTCCCTTCCCGACGCTCTGGTGTAGTACCAGTAACCCCGCCCGGTGCTCCGAGGTAGTACCCGTTTACCCCCGTCGGTACTCCGGAGTAGTACCGGTACCCCCGTTGGTACTCCGGTGTAGTACCCGTATACCCCCGTCGGTACTCCGGGGTACACCTGCTGTCCCTACGGGCGCGCGGGTTTAGACCCCACCCTTCCTACTTGACCCTTCGCGTTAGGCCCGGTGTCCATAGGCGATGTTCCGGGATAGAACCCGTTCCCACACCAGTACTATTGGCCGTGGCAGAACCCTTTGTGATGCGCCCGAGTTCTAACTGTTGTCCCAACAGGCACGCGGTGTTAGATCCCGGCCCCCCATCCTGACCCTCCAGGGTAGGCCCGGTATCCCGACCTGATGCTCCGGGGTAGGCCTGGCTTCCCTTCCCGACGCTCTGGTGTAGTACCAGTAACCACGCCCGGTACTCCAGCGTAATGCAAGGGTTCCCCCGTCAGTACTCTGGGGTAGTACCGGTACCCCCAAACGGTACTTCGAGGTAGTACCCGTATACCCCCGTCGGTACTCCGGAGTAGTACCGGTACCCCCGTTGGTACTCCGGTGTAGCACCCGTATACCCCCGTCGGTACTCCGGGGTACACCTGCTATCCCTACCGGCGCGCGGGTTTGGACACATCCTTGCTACCTGACCCTTTGCGTTAGACCCGGTGTCGCTAGGCGACGTTCTGGGATAGAACCAGCTCCCACAGCAGTACTATGGGCCCGTGGCAGAACCCTTTGTGATGCGCCGGAGTTCTAACTGTTGTCCCAACAGGCTCGCGGTGTTAGATCCCGGCCTCCCATCTTGACCCTCCAGGGTAGGCCCGGTATCCTTATCTGAAGCTCTAGGGTAGGCCTGGTGTCCCTTCCCGACGCTCTGGTGTAGTACCAGTAACCCCGCCCGGTGCTCCGAGGTAGTACCCGTATACCCCCGTCGGTACTCTGGAGTAGTACCGGTACCCCCGTTGGTACTCCGGTGTAGTACCCGTATACCCCCGTCGGTACCTGGGGTACACCTGCTGGCCTACAAGCATGTGGGTTGAGAACCAGCCTTCCTACCTGACCCTCGGCGGTAGGCCCGGTGTCCATAGGCGACGTTCCGGGATAGAACCCGTTCCCACACCAGTACTATGGGCCCGTGGCAGAACCCTTTGTGATGCGCCCCAGTTCTAACTGTTGTCCAAACAGGCACGCGGTGTTAGATCCCGGCCCCCCATCCTGACCCTCCAGGGTAGGCCCGGTATCCCGACCTGATGCTCCGGGGTAGGCCTGGCGTCCCTTCCCGACGCTCTGGTGTAGTACCATTAATTCCGCCCGGTGCTCCGGCGCAATGACAGGGTACCCCCGTCAGTACTCCAGAGTAGTACCGGTACCCCCGTTGGTACTCTGGTGTAACAACCGTATAACCCTGTCGGTACACCGGGGTACACCTGCTGTCCCTACGGGCGCGCGTGTTTGGACACACCCTTGCTACCTGACCCTTTGCGTTAGGCCCGGTGTCGCTAGGCGACGTTCTGGGATAGAACCCGCTCCCACAGCAGTACTATGGGCCAGTGGCAGAAAGATTTGTGATGCGCCGGAGTTCTAACTGTTGTCCCAAACGGCACGTGGTGTTAGATCTCAGCCTCCCATCCTGACCCTCCAGGGTAGGCCCGGTATCCCGACCTGATGCTCCGGTGTAGGCCTGGCGTCCCTTCCCGACGCTCTGGTGTAGTACCCGTAACCCCGCCCGGTGCTCCAGGGTAGTACCCATATACCCCCGTCGGTACTCCAGGGTAGTACCGGTACCCCCGTTGGTACTGCGGTCTAGTACCCGTATACCCCTGTCGGTACTCCGGGGTACACCTGCTGTCCCTACGGGCGCGCGGGTTTAGACCCACCCTTCCTACTTGACCCTTCGCGTTAGGCCCGGTGTCCATAGGCAATGTTCCAGGTTAGAACATGTTCCCACAACAGTACTATGGGCCAGTGGCAGAACCCTTTGTGATGCACCGGAGTTCTAACTGTTGTTCCAACGGGCGCGCGGTGTTAGATCTCAGCCTCCCATCTTGACCCTCCAGGGTAGCCCCGGTATCCTTCTCTGAAGCTCTAGGGTAGGCCTGGTGTCCCTTCCCGACGCTCTGGTGTAGTACCAGTAACCCCGCCCAGTGCTCCGAGGTAGTACCCGTATACCCCCGTCGGTACTCTGGAGTAGTACCGGTACCCCCGTTGGTACTCCGGTGTAGTACCCGTATACCCCCGTCGGTACCTGGGGTACACCTGCTGGCCTACAAGCATGTGGGTTGAGAACCAGCCTTCCTACCTGACCCTCGGCGGTAGGCCCGGTGTCCATAGGCGACGTTCCGGGATAGAACCCGTTCCCACACCAGTACTATGGGCCCGTGGCAGAACCCTTTGTGATGCGCCGGAGTTCTAACTGTTGTCCCAACAGGCACGCGGTGTTAGATCCCGGCCCCCCATCCTGACCCTCCAGGGTAGGCCCGGTATCCCGACCTGATGCTCCGGGGTAGGCCTGGCGTCCCTTCCCGACGCTCTGGTGTAGTACCATTAATTCCGCCCGGTGCTCCGGCGCAATGCCAGGGTACCCCCGTCAGTACTCCAGAGTAGTACCGGTACCCCCGTTGGTACTCCGGTGTAACAACCGTATAACCCCGTCGGTACACCGGGGTACACCTGCTGTCCCTACGTGCGCGCGGGTTTGGACACACCCTTGCTACCTGACCCTTTGTGTAAGGCCCGGTGTCGCTAGGCGACGTTCTGGGATAGAACCCGCTCCCACAGCAGTACTATAGGCCAGTGGCAGAAAGCTTTGTGATGCGCCGGAGTTCATACTGTTGTCCCAAACGGCACACGGTGTTAGATCTCAGCCTCCCATCTTGACCCTCCAGGCTAGGCCCAGTATCCTTATCTGAAGCTCTAGGGTAGGCCTGGTGTCCCTTCCCGACGCTCTGGTGTAGTACCAGTAACCCCGCCCGGTGCTCCGAGGTAGTACCCGTTTACCCCCGTCGGTACTCCGGAGTAGTACCGGTACCCCCGTTGGTACTGCGGTCTAGTACCCGTATACCCCCGTCGGTACTCCGGGGTACACCTGCTGGCCTACAAGCACGCGGGTTGAGAACCAGCCTTTCTACCTGACCCTCGGCGGTAGGCCCGGTGTCCATAGGCGACGTTCCGGGATAGAACCCGTTCCCACACCAGTACTATGGGCCCGTGGCAGAACCCTTTGTGATGCGCCCCAGTTATAACTGTTGTTCCAACGGGCGTGCGGTGTTAGATCCCGGCCCCCCATCCTGACCCTCCAGGGTAGGCCCGGTATCCCGACCTGATGCTCCGGGGTAGGCCTGGCGTCCCTTCCCGACGCTCTGGTGTAGTACCATTAATTCCGCCCGGTGCTCGGGCGCAATGCCAGGGTACCCCCATCAGTACTCCAGAGTAGTACCAGTACCCCCGTTGGTACTCCGGTGTAGCACCCGTATACCCCCGTCGGTACTCCGGGGTACACCTGCTGTCCCTACGGGCGCGCGGGTTTGGACACATCCTTGCTACCTGACCCTTTGCGTTAGGCCCGGTGTCGCTAGGCGACGTTCTGGGATAGAACCCGCTCCCACAGCAGTACTATGGGCCAGTGGCAGAAAGCTTTGTGATGTGCCGGAGTTCTAACTGTTGTCCCAAACGGCACACGGTGTTAGATCTCAGCCTCCCATCCTGACCCTCCAGGGTAGGCCCAGTATCCCGACCTGATGCTCCGGTGTAGGCCTGGCGTCCCTTCCCGACGCTCTGGTGTAGTACCCGTAACCCCGCCCGGTGCTCCAGGGTAGTACCCGTATACCCCCGTCGGTACTCCAGGGTAGTACCGGTACCCCCGTTGGTACTCCGGTGTAGTACCCGTATACCCCCGTCGGTACCTGGGGTACACCTGCTGGCCTACAAGCATGTGGGTTGAGAACCAGCCTTCCTACCTGACCCTCGGCGGTAGGCCCGGTGTCCATAGGCGACGTTCCGGGATAGAACCCGTTCCCACAGCAGTACTATGGGCCCGTGGCAGAACTCTTTGTGATGCGCCGGAGTTCTAACTGTTGTCCCAACAGGCACGCGGTGTTAGATCCCGGCCCCCCATCCTGACCCTCCAGGGTAGGCCCGGTATCCCGACCTGATGCTCCGGGGTAGGCCTGGCGTCCCTTCCCGACGCTCTGGTGTAGTACCATTAATTCCGCCCGGTGCTCGGGCGCAATGCCAGGGTACCCCCGTCAGTACTCCAGAGTAGTACCGGTATCCCCGTTGGTACTCCGGTGTAGTACCAGTAACCCCGCCCGGTGCTCCGAGGTAGTACCCGTTTACCCCCGTCGGTACTCCGGAGTAGTACTGGTACCCCCGTTGGTAATCCGGTGTAGTACCTGTATACCCCCGTCGGTACTCCGGGGTTCACCTGCTGGCCTACAAGCACGCGGGTTGAGAACCAGCCTTCCTACTTGACCCTTCGCGTTAGGCCCGGTGTCCATAGGCGATGTTCCGGGTTAGAACATGTTCCCACAACAGTACTATGGGCCAGTGGCAGAACCCTTTGTGATGCACCGGAGTTCTAACTGTTGTCCCAACAGGCACGCGGTGTTAGATCCCGGCCCCCCATTCTGACCCTGCAGGGTAGGCCCGGTATCCCGACCTGATGCTCCGGGGTAGGCCTGGCTTACCTTCCCGACGCTCTGGTGTAGTACCGGTAACCACGCCCGGTACTCCAGCGTAATGCAAGGGTTCCCCCGTCAGTACTCCGGGGTAGTACCAGTACCCCCGCCCGGTACTTCGAGGTAGTACCCGTATACCACCGTTGGTACTCCGGGGTACACCTGCTCTGCCTACAAGCACGCGGGTTGAGAACCAGCCTTCCTACCTGACCCTCGGCGGTAGGCCCGGTGTCCATAGGCGACGTTCCGGGATAGAACCCGTTCCCACACCAGTACTATGGGCCCGTGGCAGAACCCTTTGTGATGCGCCGGAGTTCTAACTGTTGTCCCAACAGGCATGCGGTGTTAGATCCCGGCCCCCCATCCTGACCCTCCAGGGTAGGCCCGGTATCCCGACCTGATGCTCCGGGGTAGGCCTGGCTTCCCTTTCCGACCCTCTGGTGTAGTACCGGTAACCACGCCCGGAACTCCGGCGTAATGCCAGGGTTCCCCCGTCAGTACTCCGGGGTAGTACCGGTACCCCCGCCCGGTACTTCGAGGTAGTACCCGTATACCACCGTTGGTACTCCGGGGTACACCTGCTGTGCCTACAAGCACGCGGGTTGAGAACCAGACTTCCTGCCTGACCCTCGGCGGTAGGCCCAGTGTCCATAGGCGACGTTCCGGGATAGAACCCGTTCCCACACCAGTACTATGGGCCCGTGGCAGAACCCTTTGTGATGCGCCGGAGTTCTAACTGTTGTTCCAACGGGCGCGCGGTGTTAGATCTCAGCCTCCCATCTTGACCCTCCAGGGTAGGCCCCGTATCCTTATCTGAAGCTCTAGGGTAGGCCTGCTGTCCCTTCCCGACGCTCTGGTGTAGTACCAGTAACCCCGCCCGGTGCTCCGAGGTAGTACCCGTTTACCCCCGTCGGTACTCCGGAGTAGTACCGGTACCCCCGTTGGTACTGCGGTCTAGTACCCGTATACCCCCGTCGGTACTCCGGGGTACACCTGCTGGCCTACAAGCACGCGGGTTGAGAACCAGCCTTTCTACCTGACCCTCGGCGGTAGGCCCGGTGTCCATAGGCGACGTTCCGGGATAGAACCCGTTCCCACACCAGTACTATGGGCCCGTGGCAGAACCCTTTGTGATGCGCCCCAGTTATAACTGTTGTTCCAACGGGCGTGCGGTGTTAGATCCCGGCCCCCCATCCTGACCCTCCAGGGTAGGCCCGGTATCCCGACCTGATGCTCCGGGGTAGGCCTGGCGTCCCTTCCCGACGCTCTGGTGTAGTACCATTAATTCCGCCCGGTGCTCGGGCGCAATGCCAGGGTACCCCCATCAGTACTCCAGAGTAGTACCAGTACCCCCGTTGGTACTCCGGTGTAGCACCCGTATACCCCCGTCGGTACTCCGGGGTACACCTGCTGTCCCTACGGGCGCGCGGGTTTGGACACATCCTTGCTACCTGACCCTTTGCGTTAGGCCCGGTGTCGCTAGGCGACGTTCTGGGATAGAACCCGCTCCCACAGCAGTACTATGGGCCAGTGGCAGAAAGCTTTGTGATGTGCCGGAGTTCTAACTGTTGTCCCAAACGGCACACGGTGTTAGATCTCAGCCTCCCATCCTGACCCTCCAGGGTAGGCCCAGTATCCCGACCTGATGCTCCGGTGTAGGCCTGGCGTCCCTTCCCGACGCTCTGGTGTAGTACCCGTAACCCCGCCCGGTGCTCCAGGGTAGTACCCGTATACCCCCGTCGGTACTCCAGGGTAGTACCGGTACCCCCGTTGGTACTCCGGTGTAGTACCCGTATACCCCCGTCGGTACCTGGGGTACACCTGCTGGCCTACAAGCATGTGGGTTGAGAACCAGCCTTCCTACCTGACCCTCGGCGGTAGGCCCGGTGTCCATAGGCGACGTTCCGGGATAGAACCCGTTCCCACAGCAGTACTATGGGCCCGTGGCAGAACTCTTTGTGATGCGCCGGAGTTCTAACTGTTGTCCCAACAGGCACGCGGTGTTAGATCCCGGCCCCCCATCCTGACCCTCCAGGGTAGGCCCGGTATCCCGACCTGATGCTCCGGGGTAGGCCTGGCGTCCCTTCCCGACGCTCTGGTGTAGTACCATTAATTCCGCCCGGTGCTCGGGCGCAATGCCAGGGTACCCCCGTCAGTACTCCAGAGTAGTACCGGTATCCCCGTTGGTACTCCGGTGTAGTACCAGTAACCCCGCCCGGTGCTCCGAGGTAGTACCCGTTTACCCCCGTCGGTACTCCGGAGTAGTACTGGTACCCCCGTTGGTAATCCGGTGTAGTACCTGTATACCCCCGTCGGTACTCCGGGGTTCACCTGCTGGCCTACAAGCACGCGGGTTGAGAACCAGCCTTCCTACTTGACCCTTCGCGTTAGGCCCGGTGTCCATAGGCGATGTTCCGGGTTAGAACATGTTCCCACAACAGTACTATGGGCCAGTGGCAGAACCCTTTGTGATGCACCGGAGTTCTAACTGTTGTCCCAACAGGCACGCGGTGTTAGATCCCGGCCCCCCATTCTGACCCTGCAGGGTAGGCCCGGTATCCCGACCTGATGCTCCGGGGTAGGCCTGGCTTACCTTCCCGACGCTCTGGTGTAGTACCGGTAACCACGCCCGGTACTCCAGCGTAATGCAAGGGTTCCCCCGTCAGTACTCCGGGGTAGTACCAGTACCCCCGCCCGGTACTTCGAGGTAGTACCCGTATACCACCGTTGGTACTCCGGGGTACACCTGCTCTGCCTACAAGCACGCGGGTTGAGAACCAGCCTTCCTACCTGACCCTCGGCGGTAGGCCCGGTGTCCATAGGCGACGTTCCGGGATAGAACCCGTTCCCACACCAGTACTATGGGCCCGTGGCAGAACCCTTTGTGATGCGCCGGAGTTCTAACTGTTGTCCCAACAGGCATGCGGTGTTAGATCCCGGCCCCCCATCCTGACCCTCCAGGGTAGGCCCGGTATCCCGACCTGATGCTCCGGGGTAGGCCTGGCTTCCCTTTCCGACCCTCTGGTGTAGTACCGGTAACCACGCCCGGAACTCCGGCGTAATGCCAGGGTTCCCCCGTCAGTACTCCGGGGTAGTACCGGTACCCCCGCCCGGTACTTCGAGGTAGTACCCGTATACCACCGTTGGTACTCCGGGGTACACCTGCTGTGCCTACAAGCACGCGGGTTGAGAACCAGACTTCCTGCCTGACCCTCGGCGGTAGGCCCAGTGTCCATAGGCGACGTTCCGGGATAGAACCCGTTCCCACACCAGTACTATGGGCCCGTGGCAGAACCCTTTGTGATGCGCCGGAGTTCTAACTGTTGTTCCAACGGGCGCGCGGTGTTAGATCTCAGCCTCCCATCTTGACCCTCCAGGGTAGGCCCCGTATCCTTATCTGAAGCTCTAGGGTAGGCCTGCTGTCCCTTCCCGACGCTCTGGTGTAGTACCAGTAACCCCGCCCGGTGCTCCGAGGTAGTACCCGTTTACCCCCGTCGGTACTCCGGAGTAGTACCGGTACCCCCGTTGGTACTGCGGTCTAGTACCCGTATACCCCCGTCGGTACTCCGGGGTACACCTGCTGGCCTACAAGCACGCGGGTTGAGAACCAGCCTTTCTACCTGACCCTCGGCGGTAGGCCCGGTGTCCATAGGCGACGTTCCGGGATAGAACCCGTTCCCACACCAGTACTATGGGCCCGTGGCAGAACCCTTTGTGATGCGCCCCAGTTATAACTGTTGTTCCAACGGGCGTGCGGTGTTAGATCCCGGCCCCCCATCCTGACCCTCCAGGGTAGGCCCGGTATCCCGACCTGATGCTCCGGGGTAGGCCTGGCGTCCCTTCCCGACGCTCTGGTGTAGTACCATTAATTCCGCCCGGTGCTCGGGCGCAATGCCAGGGTACCCCCATCAGTACTCCAGAGTAGTACCAGTACCCCCGTTGGTACTCCGGTGTAGCACCCGTATACCCCCGTCGGTACTCCGGGGTACACCTGCTGTCCCTACGGGCGCGCGGGTTTGGACACATCCTTGCTACCTGACCCTTTGCGTTAGGCCCGGTGTCGCTAGGCGACGTTCTGGGATAGAACCCGCTCCCACAGCAGTACTATGGGCCAGTGGCAGAAAGCTTTGTGATGTGCCGGAGTTCTAACTGTTGTCCCAAACGGCACACGGTGTTAGATCTCAGCCTCCCATCCTGACCCTCCAGGGTAGGCCCAGTATCCCGACCTGATGCTCCGGTGTAGGCCTGGCGTCCCTTCCCGACGCTCTGGTGTAGTACCCGTAACCCCGCCCGGTGCTCCAGGGTAGTACCCGTATACCCCCGTCGGTACTCCAGGGTAGTACCGGTACCCCCGTTGGTACTCCGGTGTAGTACCCGTATACCCCCGTCGGTACCTGGGGTACACCTGCTGGCCTACAAGCATGTGGGTTGAGAACCAGCCTTCCTACCTGACCCTCGGCGGTAGGCCCGGTGTCCATAGGCGACGTTCCGGGATAGAACCCGTTCCCACAGCAGTACTATGGGCCCGTGGCAGAACTCTTTGTGATGCGCCGGAGTTCTAACTGTTGTCCCAACAGGCACGCGGTGTTAGATCCCGGCCCCCCATCCTGACCCTCCAGGGTAGGCCCGGTATCCCGACCTGATGCTCCGGGGTAGGCCTGGCGTCCCTTCCCGACGCTCTGGTGTAGTACCATTAATTCCGCCCGGTGCTCGGGCGCAATGCCAGGGTACCCCCGTCAGTACTCCAGAGTAGTACCGGTATCCCCGTTGGTACTCCGGTGTAGTACCAGTAACCCCGCCCGGTGCTCCGAGGTAGTACCCGTTTACCCCCGTCGGTACTCCGGAGTAGTACTGGTACCCCCGTTGGTAATCCGGTGTAGTACCTGTATACCCCCGTCGGTACTCCGGGGTTCACCTGCTGGCCTACAAGCACGCGGGTTGAGAACCAGCCTTCCTACTTGACCCTTCGCGTTAGGCCCGGTGTCCATAGGCGATGTTCCGGGTTAGAACATGTTCCCACAACAGTACTATGGGCCAGTGGCAGAACCCTTTGTGATGCACCGGAGTTCTAACTGTTGTCCCAACAGGCACGCGGTGTTAGATCCCGGCCCCCCATTCTGACCCTGCAGGGTAGGCCCGGTATCCCGACCTGATGCTCCGGGGTAGGCCTGGCTTACCTTCCCGACGCTCTGGTGTAGTACCGGTAACCACGCCCGGTACTCCAGCGTAATGCAAGGGTTCCCCCGTCAGTACTCCGGGGTAGTACCAGTACCCCCGCCCGGTACTTCGAGGTAGTACCCGTATACCACCGTTGGTACTCCGGGGTACACCTGCTCTGCCTACAAGCACGCGGGTTGAGAACCAGCCTTCCTACCTGACCCTCGGCGGTAGGCCCGGTGTCCATAGGCGACGTTCCGGGATAGAACCCGTTCCCACACCAGTACTATGGGCCCGTGGCAGAACCCTTTGTGATGCGCCGGAGTTCTAACTGTTGTCCCAACAGGCATGCGGTGTTAGATCCCGGCCCCCCATCCTGACCCTCCAGGGTAGGCCCGGTATCCCGACCTGATGCTCCGGGGTAGGCCTGGCTTCCCTTTCCGACCCTCTGGTGTAGTACCGGTAACCACGCCCGGAACTCCGGCGTAATGCCAGGGTTCCCCCGTCAGTACTCCGGGGTAGTACCGGTACCCCCGCCCGGTACTTCGAGGTAGTACCCGTATACCACCGTTGGTACTCCGGGGTACACCTGCTGTGCCTACAAGCACGCGGGTTGAGAACCAGACTTCCTGCCTGACCCTCGGCGGTAGGCCCAGTGTCCATAGGCGACGTTCCGGGATAGAACCCGTTCCCACACCAGTACTATGGGCCCGTGGCAGAACCCTTTGTGATGCGCCGGAGTTCTAACTGTTGTTCCAACGGGCGCGCGGTGTTAGATCTCAGCCTCCCATCTTGACCCTCCAGGGTAGGCCCCGTATCCTTATCTGAAGCTCTAGGGTAGGCCTGCTGTCCCTTCCCGACGCTCTGGTGTAGTACCAGTAACCCCGCCCGGTGCTCCGAGGTAGTACCCGTTTACCCCCGTCGGTACTCCGGAGTAGTACCGGTACCCCCGTTGGTACTGCGGTCTAGTACCCGTATACCCCCGTCGGTACTCCGGGGTACACCTGCTGGCCTACAAGCACGCGGGTTGAGAACCAGCCTTTCTACCTGACCCTCGGCGGTAGGCCCGGTGTCCATAGGCGACGTTCCGGGATAGAACCCGTTCCCACACCAGTACTATGGGCCCGTGGCAGAACCCTTTGTGATGCGCCCCAGTTATAACTGTTGTTCCAACGGGCGTGCGGTGTTAGATCCCGGCCCCCCATCCTGACCCTCCAGGGTAGGCCCGGTATCCCGACATGATGCTCCGGGGTAGGCCTGGCGTCCCTTCCCGACGCTCTGGTGTAGTACCATTAATTCCGCCCGGTGCTCGGGCGCAATGCCAGGGTACCCCCATCAGTACTCCAGAGTAGTACCAGTACCCCCGTTGGTACTCCGGTGTAGCACCCGTATACCCCCGTCGGTACTCCGGGGTACACCTGCTGTCCCTACGGGCGCGCGGGTTTGGACACATCCTTGCTACCTGACCCTTTGCGTTAGGCCCGGTGTCGCTAGGCGACGTTCTGGGATAGAACCCGCTCCCACAGCAGTACTATGGGCCAGTGGCAGAAAGCTTTGTGATGTGCCGGAGTTCTAACTGTTGTCCCAAACGGCACACGGTGTTAGATCTCAGCCTCCCATCCTGACCCTCCAGGGTAGGCCCAGTATCCCGACCTGATGCTCCGGTGTAGGCCTGGCGTCCCTTCCCGACGCTCTGGTGTAGTACCCGTAACCCCGCCCGGTGCTCCAGGGTAGTACCCGTATACCCCCGTCGGTACTCCAGGGTAGTACCGGTACCCCCGTTGGTACTCCGGTGTAGTACCCGTATACCCCCGTCGGTACCTGGGGTACACCTGCTGGCCTACAAGCATGTGGGTTGAGAACCAGCCTTCCTACCTGACCCTCGGCGGTAGGCCCGGTGTCCATAGGCGACGTTCCGGGATAGAACCCGTTCCCACAGCAGTACTATGGGCCCGTGGCAGAACTCTTTGTGATGCGCCGGAGTTCTAACTGTTGTCCCAACAGGCACGCGGTGTTAGATCCCGGCCCCCCATCCTGACCCTCCAGGGTAGGCCCGGTATCCCGACCTGATGCTCCGGGGTAGGCCTGGCGTCCCTTCCCGACGCTCTGGTGTAGTACCATTAATTCCGCCCGGTGCTCGGGCGCAATGCCAGGGTACCCCCGTCAGTACTCCAGAGTAGTACCGGTATCCCCGTTGGTACTCCGGTGTAGTACCAGTAACCCCGCCCGGTGCTCCGAGGTAGTACCCGTTTACCCCCGTCGGTACTCCGGAGTAGTACTGGTACCCCCGTTGGTAATCCGGTGTAGTACCTGTATACCCCCGTCGGTACTCCGGGGTACACCTGCTGGCCTACAAGCACGCGGGTTGAGAACCAGCCTTCCTACTTGACCCTTCGCGTTAGGCCCGGTGTCCATAGGCGATGTTCCGGGTTAGAACATGTTCCCACAACAGTACTATGGGCCAGTGGCAGAACCCTTTGTGATGCACCGGAGTTCTAACTGTTGTTCCAACGGGCGCGCGGTGTTAGATCTCAGCCTCCCATCTTGACCCTCCAGGCTAGGCCCGGTATCCTTATCTGAAGCTCTAGGGTAGGCCTGGCTTCCCTTCCCGACGCTCTGGTGTAGTACCAGTAACCCCGCCCGGTGCTCCGAGGTAGTACCCGTTTACCCCCGTCTGTACTCCAGGGTAGTACCGGTACCCCCGTTGGTACTCCGGTGTAGTACCCGTATACCCCTGTTGGTACTCCGGGGTACACCTGCTGTGCCTACGTGCGCGCGGGTTTAGACCCACCCTTCCTACTTGACCCTTCGCGTTAGGCCCGGTGTCCATAGGCGATGTTCCGGGTTAGAACATGTTCCCACAACAGTACTATGGGCCAGTGGCAGAACCCTTTGTGATGCACCGGAGTTCTAACTGTTGTCCCAACAGGCACGCGGTGTTAGATCCCGGCCCCCCATCCTGACCCTGCAGGGTAGGCCCGGTATCCCGACCTGATGCTCCGGGGTAGGCCTGGCTTACCTTCCCGACGCTCTGGTGTAGTACCGGTAACCACGCCCGGTACTCCAGCGTAATGCAAGGGTTCCCCCGTCAGTACTCCGGGGTAGTACCAGTACCCCCGCCCGGTACTTCGAGGTAGTACCCGTATACCACCATTGGTACTCCGGGGTACACCTGCTCTGCCTACAAGCACGCGGGTTGAGAACCAGCCTTCCTACCTGACCCTCGGCGGTAGGCCCGGTGTCCATAGGCGACGTTCCGGGATAGAACCCGTTCCCACACCAGTACTATGGGCCCGTGGCAGAACCCTTTGTGATGCGCCGGAGTTCTAACTGTTGTCCCAACAGGCATGCGGTGTTAGATCCCGGCCCCCCATCCTGACCCTCCAGGGTAGGCCCGGTATCCCGACCTGATGCTCCGGGGTAGGCCTGGCTTCCCTTTCCGACCCTCTGGTGTAGTACCGGTAACCACGCCCGGAACTCCGGCGTAATGCCAGGGTTCCCCCGTCAGTACTCCGGGGTAGTACCGGTACCCCCGCCCGGTACTTCGAGGTAGTACCCGTATACCACCGTTGGTACTCCGGGGTACACCTGCTGTGCCTACAAGCACGCGGGTTGAGAACCAGACTTCCTGCCTGACCCTCGGCGGTAGGCCCAGTGTCCATAGGCGACGTTCCGGGATAGAACCCGTTCCCACACCAGTACTATGGGCCCGTGGCAGAACCCTTTGTGATGCGCCGGAGTTCTAACTGTTGTCCCAACAGGCACGCGGTGTTAGATCCCGGCCCCCCATCCTGACCCTCCAGGGTAGGCCCGGTATCCCGACCTGATGCTCCAGGGTAGGCCTGGCGTCCCTTCCCGACGCTCTGGTGTAGTACCATTAATTCCGCCCGGTGCTCCGGCGCAATGCCAGGGTTCCCCCGTCAGTACTCCAGAGTAGTACCGGTACCCCCGTTGGTACTCCGGTGTAGCACCCGTATACCCCCGTCGGTACTCCGGGGTACACCTGCTGTGCCCTACGTGCGCGCGGGTTTGGACACACCCTTGCTACCTGACCCTTTGTGTAAGGCCCGGTATCGCTAGGCGACGTTCTGGGATAGAACCCGCTCCCACAGCAATACTATGGGCCAGTGGCAGAAAGCTTTGTGATGCGCCGGAGTTCTAACTGTTGTCCCAAACGGCACACGGTGTTAGATCTCAGCCTCCCATCCTGACCCTCCAGGGTAGGCCCGGTATCCCGACCTGATGCTCTGGTGTAGGCCTGCTGTCCCTTCCCGACGCTCTGGTGTAGTACCCGTAACCCCGCCCGGTGCTCCAGGGTAGTACCCACATACCCCCGTCGGTACTCCAGGGTAGTACCGGTACCCCCGTTGGTACTCCGGTGTAGTACCCGTATACCCCTGTCGGTACTCCGGGGTACACCTGCTGTCCCTACGGGCGCGCGGGTTTAGACCCACCCTTCCTACTTGACCCTTCGCGTTAGGCCCGGTGTCCATAGGCGATGTTCCGGGTTAGAACATGTTCCCACAACAGTACTATGGGCCAGTGGCAGAACCCTTTGTGATGCACCGGAGTTCTAACTGTTGTTCCAACGGGCGCGCGGTGTGAGATCTCAGCCTCCCATCTTGACCCTCCAGGCTAGGCCCAGTATCCTTATCTGAAGCTCTAGGGTAGGCCTGGTGTCCCTTCCCGACGCTCTGGTGTAGTACAAGTAACCCCGCCCGGTGCTCCGAGGTAGTACCCGTATACCCCCGTCGGTACTCTGGAGTAGTACCGGTACCCCCGTTGGTACTCCGGTGTAGTACCCGTATACCCCCGTCGGTACCTGGGGTACACCTGCTGGCCTACAAGCATGTGGATTGAGAACCAGCCTTCCTACCTGACCCTCGGCGGTAGGCCCGGTGTCCATAGGCGACGTTCCGGGATAGAACCCGTTCCCACACCAGTACTATGGGCCCGTGGCAGAACCCTTTGTGATGCGCCGGAGTTCTAACTGTTGTCCCAACAGGCACGCGGTGTTAGATCCCGGCCCCCCATCCTGACCCTCCAGGGTAGGCCCGGTATCCCGACCTGATGCTCCGGGGTAGGCCTGGCGTCCCTTCCCGACGCTCTGGTGTAGTACCATTAATTCCGCCCGGTGCTCCGGCGCAATGACAGGGTACCCCCGTCAGTACTCCAGAGTAGTACCGGTACCCCCGTTGGTACTCTGGTGTAACAACCGTATAACCCCGTCGGTACACCGGGGTACACCTGCTGTCCCTACGGGCGCGCGTGTTTGGACACACCCTTGCTACCTGACCCTTTGCGTTAGGCCCGGTGTCGCTAGGCGACGTTCTGGGATAGAACCCGCTCCCACAGCAGTACTATGGGCCAGTGGCAGAAAGCTTTGTGATGCGCCGGAGTTCATACTGTTGTCCCAAACGGCACACGGTGTTAGATCTCAGCCTCCCATCCTGACCCTCCAGGGTAGGCCCGGTATCCCGACCTGATGCTCCGGTGTAGGCCTGGCGTCCCTTCCCGACGCTCTGGTGTAGTACCCGTAACCCCGCCCGGTGCTCCAGGGTAGTACCCATATACCCCCGTCGGTACTCCAGGGTAGTACCGGTACCCCCGTTGGTACTCCGGTGTAGTACCCGTATACCCCTGTCGGTACTCCGGGGTACACCTGCTGTCCCTACGGGCGCGCGGGTTTAGACCCACCCTTCCTACTTGACCCTTCGCGTTAGGCCCGGTGTCCATAGGCAATGTTCCGGGTTAGAACATGTTCCCACAACAGTACTATGGGCCAGTGGCAGAACCCTTTGTGATGCACCGGCGTTCTAACTGTTGTTCCAACGGGCGCGCGGTGTTAGATCTCAGCCTCCCATCTTGACCCTCCAGGGTAGCCCCGGTATCCTTCTCTGAAGCTCTAGGGTAGGCCTGCTGTCCCTTCCCGACGCTCTGGTGTAGTACCAGTAACCCCGCCTGGTGCTCCGAGTTAGTACCCGTATACCCCCATCGGTACTCCGGAGTACAACTGCTGTCCATATGGGCGCGCGGTTTTGGACACACCCTTGCTACCTGACCCTTTGCGTTAGGCCCGGTGTCGCTAGGCGACGTTCCGGGATAGAACCCGTTCCCACAGCAGTACTATGGGCCCGTGGCAGAACCCTTTGTGATGCGCCGGAGTTCTAACTGTTGTCCCAACAGGCACGCGGTGTTAGATCCCGGCCCCCCATCCTGACCCTCCAGGGTAGGCCCGGTATCCCGACCTGATGCTCCGGGGTAGGCCTGGCGTCCCTTCCCGACGCTCTGGTGTAGTACCCGTAACCCCGCCCAGTGCTCCGAGGTAGTACCCGTATACCCCCGTCGGTACTCTGGAGTAGTACCGGTACCCCCGTTGGTACTCCGGTGTAGTACCCGTATACCCCCGTCGGTACCTGGGGTACACCTGCTGGCCTACAAGCATGTGGGTTGAGAACCAGCCTTCCTACCTGACCCTCGGCGGTAGGCCCGGTGTCCATAGGCGACGTTCCGGGATAGAACCCGTTCCCACACCAGTACTATGGGCCCGTGGCAGAATCCTTTGTGATGCTCCGGAGTTCTAACTGTTGTCCCAACAGGCACGCGTTGTTAGATCCCGGCCCCCCATCCTGACCCTCCAGGGTAGGCCCGGTATCCCGACCTGATGCTCCGGGGTAGGCCTGGCTTCCCTTCCCGACCCTCTGGTCTAGTACCGGAAACCACGCCCGGTACTCCAGCGTAATGCGAGGGTTCCCCCGTCAGTACTCCATGGTTGTACCGGTACCCCCGCCCGGTACTTCGAGGTAGTACCCGTATACCACCGTTGGTAGTCCGGGGTACACCTGCTCTGCCTACAAGCACGCGGGTTGAGAACTAGCCTTCCTACCTGACCCTCGGCGTTAGGCCCGGTGTCGCTAGGCGACGTTCCGGGATAGAACCCGTTCCCACAGCAGCACTATGGGCCCGTGGCAGAACCCTTTGTGATGCGCTGGAGTTCTAACTGTTGTCCCAACAGGCATGCGGTGTTAGATCCCGGCCCCTGATCCTGACCCTCCAGGGTAGGCCCGGTATCCCGACCGGATGCTCCGGTGTAGGCCTGGCGTCCCTTCCCGACGCTCTGGTGTAGTACCATTAATTCCGCCCGGTGCTCCGGCGCAATGCCAGGGTACCCCCGTCAGTACTCCAGAGTAGTACCGGTACCCCCGTTGGTACTCCGGTGTAGTACCAGTAACCCCGCCCGGTGCTCCGAGGTAGTACCCGTATACCCCCGTCAGTACTCCAGAGTAGTACCGGTACCCCCGTTGGTACTCCGTTGTAGTACCCGCATACCCCCGTCGGTGCTCCGGGGTACACCTGCTATCCCTACAGGCGCGCGGGTTTGGAAACACCCTTGCTACCTGACCCTTCTCGTTAGGCCCGGTGTCGCTAGGCGACGTTCTGGGATAGAACCCGCTCCCACAGCAGTACTATGGGCCAGTGGCAGAAAGCTTTGTGATGCGCCGCAGTTCTAACTGTTGTCCCAAACGGCACGTGGTGTTAGATCTCAGCCTCCCATCCTGACCCTCCAGGGTAGGCCCGGTATCCCGACCTGATGCTCCGGTGTAGGCCTGGCGTCCCTTCCCGACGCTCTGGTGTAGTACTGGTAACCCCGCCCGGTGCTCCAGGGTAGTACCCATATACCCCCGTCGGTACTCCAAGGTAGTACCGGTACCCCCGTTGGTACTGCGGTCTAGTACCCGTATACCCCTGTCGGTACTCCGGGGTACACCTGCTGTGCCTACGTGCGCGCGGGTTTAGACCCACCCTTCCTACTTGACCCTTCGCGTTAGGCCCGGTGTCCATAGGCGATGTTCCGGGTTAGAACATGTTCCCACAACAGTACTATGGGCCAGTGGCAGAACCCTTTGTGATGCGTCGGAGTTCTAACTGTTGTCCCAACAGGCACGCAGTGTTAGATCCCGGCCCCCCATCCTGACCCTGCAGGGTAGGCCCGGTATCCCGACCTGATGCTCCGGGGTAGGCCTGGCTTACCTTCCCGACGCTCTGGTGTAGTACCGGTAACCACGCCCGGTACTCCAGCGTAATGCAAGGGTTCCCCCGTCAGTACTCCGGGGTAGTACCAGTACCCCCGCCTGGTACTTCGAGGTAGTACCCGTATACCACCGTTGGTACTCCGGGGTACACCTGCTCTGCCTACAAGCACGCGGGTTGAGAACCAGCCTTCCTACGTGACCCTCGGCGGTAGTCCCGGTGTCCATAGGCGACGTTCCGGGATAGAACCCGTTCCCACACCAGTACTATGGGCCCGTGGCAGAACCCTTTGTGATGCGCCCAAGTTCTAACTGTTGTCCCAACAGGCATGCGGTGTTAGATCCCGGCCCCCCATCCTGACCCTCCAGGGTAGGCCCGGTATCCCGACCTGATGCTCCGGGGTAGGCCTGGCTTCCCTTTCCGACCCTCTGGTGTAGTACCGGTAACCACGCCCGGAACTCCGGCGTAATGCCAGGGTTCCCCCGTCAGTACTCCGGGGTAGTACCGGTACCCCCGCCCGGTACTTCGAGGTAGTACCCGTATACCACCGTTGGTACTCCGGGGTACACCTGCTGTGCCTACAAGCACGCGGGTTGAGAACCAGCCTTCCTACCTGACCCTCGGCGGTAGGCCCTGTGTCCATAGGCGACGTTCCGGGATAGAACCCGTTCCCACACCAGTACTATGGGCCCGTGGCAGAACCCTTTGTGATGCGCCGGAGTTCTAACTGTTGTCCCAACAGGCACGCGGTGTTAGATCCCGGCCCCCCATCCTGACCCTCCAGGGTAGGCCCGGTATCCCGACCTGATGCTCCGGGGTAGGCCTGGCTTCCCTTCCCGACGCTCTGGTGTAGTACCGGTAACTCCACCCGGTGCTCCAGGGTAGTACCCATATACCCCCGTCGGTACTCCAGGGTAGTACCGGTACCCCCGTTGGTACTCCGGTGTAGTACCCGTATACCCCCGTCGGTACTCCGGGGTACACCTGCTGTCCCTACGGGCGCGCGGTTTTGGACACACCCTTGCTACCTGACCCTTTGCGTTAGGCCCGGTGTCCATAGGCGACGTTCCGGGATAGAACCCGTTCCCACACCAGTACTATGGGCCCGTGGCAGAACCCTTTGTGATGCGCCGGAGTTCTAACTGTTGTCCCAACAGGCACGCGGTGTTAGATCCCGGCCCCCCATCCTGACCCTCCAGGGTAGGCCCGGTATCCTGACCTGATGCTCCGGGGTAGGCCTGGCTTACCTTCCCGACGCTCTGGTGTAGTACCGGTAACCACGCCCGGTACTCCAGCGTAATGCAAGGGTTTCCCCGTCAGTACTCCATGGTTGTACCGGTACCCCCGCCCGGTACTCCGGTGTAGTACCCGTATACCCCCGTCGGTACTACGGGGTACACCTGCTGTGCCTACAAGCACGCGGGTTGAGAACCAGCTTTCCTACCTGACCCTCGGCGGTAGGCCCGGTGTCCATAGGCGACGTTCCGGGATAGAACCCGTTCCCACACCAGTACTATGGGCCCGTGGCAGAACCCTTTGTGATGCTCCCCAGTTCTAACTGTTGTCCCAAC
The DNA here is from genome assembly GCF_964188355.1 of Buteo buteo. NCBI lineage: Eukaryota > Metazoa > Chordata > Aves > Accipitriformes > Accipitridae > Buteo > Buteo buteo. Next base: position 28,810 of record NW_027439570.1, read on the forward strand.
AGGCACGCGGTGTTAGATCCCGGCCCCCCATCCTGACCCTCCAGGGTAGGCCCGGTATCCCGACCTGATGCTCCGGGGTAGGCCTGGCTTCCCTTCCCGACGCTCTGGTGTAGTACCGGTAACCACGCCCGGTAATCCAGCGTAATGCCAGGGTTCCCCCGTCAGTACTCCGGGTTAGTAACGGTACCCCCGTTGGTACTCCGGTGTAGTACCAGTAACCCCGCCCGGTGCTCCGAGGTAGTACCCGTATACCCCCGTCGGTACTCCGGAGTAGTACCGGTACCCCCGTTGGTACTCCGGTGTAGTACCCGTATACCCCCGTCGGTAATCCGGGGTACACCTGCTGTGCCTACAAGCACACGGGTTGAAAACCAGCCTTCCTACCTGACCCTCGGCGGTAGGCCCATTGTCCATAGGCGACGTTCCGGGATAGAACCTGTTCCCACACCAGTACTATGGGCCCGTGGCAGAACCCTTTGTGATGCGCCCAAGTTCTAACTGTTGTCCCAACAGGCACGCGGTGTTAGATCCCGGCCCCCCATCCTGACCCTCCAGGGTAGGCCCGGTATCCCGACCTGATGCTCCGGGGTAGGCCTGGCTTCCCTTCCCGACGCTCTGGTGTAGTACCATTAATTCCGCCCGGTGCTCCGGCGCAATGCCAGGGTTCCCCCGTCAGTACTCCAGAGTAGTACCGGTACCCCCGTTGGTACTCCAGTGTAGCACCCGTATACCCCCGTCGGTACTCCGGGGTACACCTGCTGTGCCCTACGTGCGCGCGGGTTTGGACACACCCTTGCTACCTGACCCTTTGTGTAAGGCCCGGTATCGCTAATCGACGTTCTGGGATAGAACCCGCTCCCACAGCAGTACTATAGGCCAGTGGCAGAAAGCTTTGTGATGCGCCGGAGTTCTAACTGTTGTCCCAAACGGCACGTGGTGTTAGATCTCAGCCTCCCATCCTGACCCTCCAGGGTAGGCCCGGTATCCCGACCTGATGCTCCGGTGTAGGCCTGGCGTCCCTTCCCGACGCTCTGGTGTAGTACTGGTAACCCCGCCCGGTGCTCCGAGGTAGTACCCGTATACCCCCGTCGGTACTCCGGAGTAGTACCGGTACCCCCATTGGTACTGCGGTCTAGTACCCGTACACCCCCGTCGGTACTCCGGGGTACACCTGCTGGCCTACAAGCACGCGGGTTGAGAACCAGCCTTCCTACCTGACCCTCGGCGGTAGGCCCGGTGTCCATAGGCGACGTTCCGGGATAGAACCCGTTCCCACACCAGTACTATGGGCCCGTGGCAGAACCCTTTGTGATGCGCCGGAGTTCTAACTGTTGTCCCAACAGGCACGCGGTGTTAGATCCCGGCCCCCCATCCTGACCCTCCAGGGTAGGCCTGGTATCCCGACCTGATGCTCCGGGGTAGGCCTGGCGTCCCTTCCCGACGCTCTGGTGTAGTACCATTAATTCCGCCCGGTGCTCCGGCGCAATGCCAGGGTTCCCCCGTCAGTACTCCAGAGTAGTACCGGTACCCCCGTTGGTACTCCAGTGTAGCACCCGTATACCCCCGTTGGTACTCCGGGGTACACCTGCTGTGCCCTACGTGCGCGCGGGTTTGGACACACCCTTGCTACCTGACCCTTTGTGTAAGGCCCGGTATCGCTAGGCGACGTTCTGGGATAGAACCCGCTCCCACAGCAGTACTATAGGCCAGTGGCAGAAAGCTTTGTGATGCGCCGGAGTTCTAACTGTTGTCCCAAACGGCACACGGTGTTAGATCTCAGCCTCCCATCCTGACCCTCCAGGGTAGGCCCGGTATCCCGACCTGATGCTCCGGGGTAGGCCTGGCTTCCCTTCCCGACGCTCTGGTGTAGTACCGGTAACTCCGCCCGGTGCTCCAGGGTAGTACCCATATACCCCCGTCGGTACTCCAGGGTAGTACCGGTACCCCCGTTGGTACTCCGGTGTAGTACCCGTATACCCCCGTCGGTACTCCGGGGTACACCTGCTGTCCCTACGGGCGCGCGGTTTTGGACACACCCTTGCTACCTGACCCTTTGCGTTAGGCCCGGTGTCGCTAGGCGACGTTCCGGGATAGAACCCGTTCCCACACCAGTACTATGGGCCCGTGGCAGAACCCTTTGTGATGCGCCGGAGTTCTAACTGTTGTTCCAACGGGCGTGCGGTGTTAGATCCCGGCCCCCCATCCTGACCCTCCAGGGTAGGCCCGGTATCCTGACCTGATGCTCCGGGGTAGGCCTGGCTTACCTTCCCGACGCTCTGGTGTAGTACCGGTAACCACGCCCGGTACTCCAGCGTAATGCCAGGGTTCCCCCGTCAGTACTCCATGGTTGTACCGGTACCCCTGCCCGGTACTTCGAGTTAGTACCCGTATACCACCGTTGGTACTCCGGGGTACACCTGCTCTGCCTACAAGCACGCGGGTTGAGAACCAGCTTTCCTACCTGACCCTCGGCGGTAGTCCCGGTGTCCATAGGCGACGTTCCGGGATAGAACCCGTTCCCACACCAGTACTATGGGCCCGTGGCAGAACCCTTTGTGATGCTCCCCAGTTCTAACTGTTGTCCCAACAGGCACGCGGTGTTAGATCCCGGCCCCCCATCCTGACCCTCCAGGGTAGGCCCGGTATCCCGACCTGATGCTCCGGGGTAGGCCTGGCGTCCCTTCCCGATGCTCTGGTGTGGTACCATTAATTCCGCCCGGTGCTCGGGCGCAATGCCAGGGTACCCCCGTCAGTACTCCAGAGTAGTACCAGTACCCCCGTTGGTACTCCGGTGTAGCACCCGTATACGCCCGTCGGTACTCCGGGGTACACCTGCTGTCCCTACGGGCGCGCGGGTTTAGACCCACCCTTCCTACTTGACCCTTCGCGTTAGGCCCGGTGTCCATAGGCAATGTTCCGGGTTAGAACATGTTCCCACAACAGTACTATGGGCCAGTGGCAGAACCCTTTGTGATGCACCGGAGTTCTAACTGTTGTTCCAACGGGCGCACGGTGTTAGATCTCAGCCTCCCATCTTGACCCTCCAGGGTAGCCCCGGTATCCTTCTCTGAAGCTCTAGGGTAGGCCTGGTGTCCCTTCCCGACGCTCTGGTGTAGTACCAGTAACCCCGCCTGGTGCTCCGAGTTAGTACCCGTATACCCCCATCGGTACTCCGGAGTACAACTGATGTCCATATGGGCGCGCGGTTTTGGACACACCCTTGCTACCTGACCCTTTGCGTTAGGCCCGGTGTCGCTAGGCGACGTTCCGGGATAGAACCCGTTCCCACAGCAGTACTATGGGCCCGTGGCAGAACCCTTTGTGATGCGCCGGAGTTCTAACTGTTGTCCCAATAGGCACGCGGTGTTAGATCCCGGCCCCCCATCCTGACCCTCCAGGTTAGGCCCGGTATCCCGACCTGATGCTCCGGGGTAGGCCTGGCTTCCCTTCCCGACGCTCTGGTGTAGTACCGGTAACCACGCCCGGTACTCCAGCGTAATGCCAGGGTTCCCCCGTCAGTACTCCGGGGTAGTACCGGTACCCCCACCCGGTACTTCGAGTTAGTACCCTTATACCACCGTTGGTACTCCGGGGTACACCTGCTCTGCCTACAAGCACGCCGGTTGAGAACCAGCCTTCCTACCTGACCCTCGGCGGTAGGCCCAGTGTCCATAGGCGACGTTCCGGGATAGAACCCGTTCCCACACCAGTACTATGGGCCCGTGGCAGAACCCTTTGTGATGCGCCGGAGTTCATACTGTTGTCCCAAACGGCACACGGTGTTAGATCTCAGCCTCCCATCCTGACCCTCCAGGGTAGGCCCGGTATCCCGACCTGATGCTCTGGTGTAGGCCTGCTGTCCCTTCCCGACGCTCTGGTGTAGTACCCGTAACCCCGCCCGGTGCTCCAGGGTAGTACCCATATACCCCCGTCGGTACTCCAGGGTAGTACCGGTACCCCCGTTGGTACTCCGGTGTAGTACCCGTATACCCCTGTCGGTACTCCGGGGTACACCTGCTGTCCCTACGGGCGCGCGGGTTTAGACCCACCCTTCCTACTTGACCCTTCGCGTTAGGCCCGGTGTCCATAGGCAATGTTCCGGGTTAGAACATGTTCCCACAACAGTACTATGGGCCAGTGGCAGAACCCTTTGTGATGCGCCGGAGTTCTAACTGTTGTTCCAACGGGCGCACGGTGTTAGATCTCAGCCTCCCATCTTGACCCTCCAGGGTAGCCCCGGTATCCTTCTCTGAAGCTCTAGGGTAGGCCTGGTGTCCCTTCCCGACGCTCTGGTGTAGTACCAGTAACCCCGCCCGGTGCTCCGAGGTAGTACCCGTATACCCCCGTCGGTACTCCAGAGTAGTACCGGTACCCCCGTTGGTACTCCGGTGTAGTACCCGTATACCCCCGTCGGTACTCCGGTGTACACCTGCTGGCCTACAAGCACGCGGGTTGAGAACCAGCCTTCCTACGTGACCCTCGGCGGTAGGCCCGGTGTCCATAGGCGACGTTCCGGGATAGAACCCATTCCCACACCAGTACTATGGGCCCGTGGCAGAACCCTTTGTGATGCGCCCCAGTTCTAACTGTTGTCCCAACAGGCACGCGGTGTTAGATCCCGGCCCCCCATCCTGACCCTCCAGGGTAGGCCCGGTATCCCGACCTGATGCTCCGGGGTAGGCCTGGCGTCCCTTCCCGACGCTTTGGTGTAGTACCATTAATTCCGCCCGGTGCTCCTGCGCAATGCCAGGGTACCCCCGTCAGTACTCCAGAGTAGTACCGGTACCCCCGTCGGTACTCCGGTGTAGTACCCGTATACCCCCGTCGGTACTCCAGGGTACACCTGTTGTGCCTACAAGCACGCGGGTTGAGAACCAGCCTTCCTACCTGACCCTTTGCGTAAGGCCCGGTGTCCATAGGCGACGTTCCGGGATAGAACCCGTTTCCGCAGCAGTACTATGGGCCCGTGGCAGAACCCTTTGTGATGCGCCGGAGTTCTAACTGTTGTCCCAACAGGCACGCGGTGTTAGATCCCGGCCCCCCATCCTGACCCTCCAGGGTAGGCCCGGTATCCCGACCTGATGCTCCGGGGTAGGCCTGGCTTCCCTTCCCGACGCTCTGGTGTAATACCGGTAACCACGCCCGGTACTCCAGCATAATGCAAGGGTTCCCCCGTCAGTACTCCGGGGTAGTACCGGTACCCCCGCCCGGTACTTCGAGGTAGTACCCGTATACCACCGTTGGTACTCCGGGGTACACCTGCTCTGCCTACAAGCACGCGGGTTGAGAACCAGCTTTCCTACCTGACCCTCGGCGGTAGTCCCGGTGTCCATAGGCGACGTTCCGGGATAGAACCCGTTCCCACACCAGTACTATGGGCCCGTGGCAGAACCCTTTGTGATGCTCCCCAGTTCTAACTGTTGTCCCAACAGGCACGCGGTGTTAGATCCCGGCCCCCCATCCTGACCCTCCAGGGTAGGCCCGGTATCCCGACCTGATGCTCCGGGGTAGGCCTGGCTTCCCTTCCCGACCCTCTGGTGTAGTACAGGTAACCACGCCCGGTACTCCAGCGTAATGCCAGGGTTCCCCCGTCAGTACTCCATGGTTGTACCGGTACCCCCGCCCGGTACTTCGAGTTAGTACCCGTATACCACCGTTGGTACTCCGGGGTACACCTGCTCTGCCTACAAGCACGCGGGTTGAGAACCAGCTTTCCTACCTGACCCTCGGCGGTAGTCCCGGTGTCCATAGGCGACGTTCCGGGATAGAACCCGTTCCCACACCAGTACTATGGGCCCGTGGCAGAACCCTTTGTGATGCTCCCCAGTTCTAACTGTTGTTCCAACGGGCGTGCGGTGTTAGATCCCGGCCCCCCATCCTGACCCTCCAGGGTAGGCCCGGTATCCCGACCTGATGCTCCGGTGTAGGCCTGGCTTCCCTTCCCGACGCTCTGGTGTAGTACCGGTAACCACGCCCGGTACTCCAGCGTAATGCAAGGGTTCCCCCGTCAGTACTCCGGGGTAGTACCGGTACCCCCGCCCAGTACTTCGACGTAGTACCCGTATACCCCCGTCTGAACTCCGGAGTAGTACCGGTACCCCCGTTGGTACTCCGTTGTAGTACCCGTATACCCCTGTCGGTACTCCGGGGTACACCTGCTGTCCCTACGGGCGCGCGGGTTTAGACCCACCCTTCCTACTTGACCCTTCGTGTTAGGCCCGGTGTCCATAGGCGATGTTCCGGGTTAGAACATGTTCCCACAACAGTACTATGGGCCAGTGGCAGAACCCTTTGTGATGCACCGGAGTTCTAACTGTTGTTCCAACGGGCGCGCGGTGTTAGATCTCAGCCTCCCATCTTGACCCTCCAGGGTAGGCCCAGTATCCTTATCTGAAGCTCTAGGGTAGGCCTGGTGTCCCTTCCCGACGCTCTGGTGTAGTACCAGTAACCCCGCCCGGTGCTCCGAGGTAGTACCCGTATACCGCCGTCGGTACTCTGGAGTAGTACCGGTACCCCCGTTGGTACTCCGGTGTAGTACCCGTATACCCCCGTCGGTACCTGGGGTACACCTGCTGGCCTACAAGCATGTGGGTTGAGAACCAGCCTTCCTACCTGACCCTCGGCGGTAGGCCCGGTGTCCATAGGCGACGTTCCGGGATAGAACCCGATCCCACACCAGTACTATGGGCCCGTGGCAGAACCCTTTGTGATGCGCCGGAGTTCTAACTGTTGTCCCAACAGGCACGCGGTGTTAGATCCCGGCCCCCCATCCTGACCCTCCAGGGTAGGCCCGGTATCCCGACCTGATGCTCCGGGGTAGGCCTGGCGTCCCTTCCCGACGCTTTGGTGTAGTACCATTAATTCCGCCCGGTGCTCCGGCGCAATGCCAGGGTACCCCCGTCAGTACTCCAGAGTAGTACCGGTACCCCCGTCGGTACTCCGGGGTACACCTGCTGTCCCTACGGGCGCGCGGGTTTGGACACACCCTAGCTACCTGACCCTTTGTGTAAGGCCCGGTGTCGCTAGGCGACGTTCTGGGATAGAACCCGCTCCCACAGCAGTACTATGGGCCAGTGGCAGAAAGCTTTGTGATGCGCCGGAGTTCTAACTGTTGTCCCAAACGGCACGTGGTGTTAGATCTCAGCCTCCCATCCTGACCCTCCAGGGTAGGCCCGGTATCCCGACCTGATGCTCCGGTGTAGGCCTGGCGTCCCTTCCCGACGCTCTGGTGTAGTACCCGTAACCCCGCCCGGTGCTCCAGGGTAGTACCCATATACCCCCGTCGGTACTCCAGGGTAGTACCGGTACCCCCGTTGGTACTCCGGTGTAGTACCCGTATACCCCTGTCGGTACTCCGGGGTACACCTGCTGTCCCTACGGGCGCGCGGGTTTAGACCCACCCTTCCCACTTGACCCTTCGCGTTAGGCCCGGTGTCCATAGGCGATGTTCCAGGTTAGAACATGTTCCCACAACAGTACTATGGGCCAGTGGCAGAACCCTTTGTGATGCACCGGAGTTCTAACTGTTGTTCCAACGGGCGCGCGGTGTTAGATCTCAGCCTCCCATCTTGACCCTCCAGGGTAGGCCCGGTATCCTTATCTGAAGCCGTAGGGTAGGCCTGCTGTCCCTTCCCGACGCTCTGGTGTAGTACCAGAAACCCCGCCCGGTGCTCCGAGGTAGTACCCGTTTACCCCCGTCGGTACTCCGGGGTACACCTGCTGTGCCTACAAGCACGCAGGTTGAGAACCAGCCTTCCTACCTGACCCTTTGCGTAAGGCCCGGTGTCCATAGGCGACGTTCCGGGATAGAACCCGTTCCCACACCAGTACTATGGGCCCGTGGCAGAACCCTTTGTGATGCGCCGGAGTTCTAACTGTTGTTCCAACGGGCGTGCGGTGTTAGATCCCGGCCCCCCATCCTGACCCTCCAGGGTAGGCCCGGTATCCTGACCTGATGCTCCGGGGTAGGCCTGGCTTACCTTCCCGACGCTCTGGTGTAGTACCGGTAACCACGCCCGGAACTCCGGCGTAATGCAAGGGTTCCCCCGTCAGTACTCCATGGTTGTACCGGTACCCCCGCCCGGTACTTCGAGGTAGTACCCGTATACCACCGTTGGTACTCCGGGGTACACCTGCTCTGCCTACAAGCACGCGGGTTGAGAACCAGCTTTCCTACCTGACCCTCGGCGGTAGTCCCGGTGTCCATAGGCGACGTTCCGGGATAGAACCCGTTCCCACACCAGTACTATGGGCCCGTGGCAGAACCCTTTGTGATGCTCCCCAGTTCTAACTGTTGTCCCAACAGGCACGCGGTGTTAGATCCCGGCCCCCCATCCTGACCCTCCAGGGTAGGCCCGGTATCCCGACCTGATGCTCCGGGGTAGGCCTGGCGTCCCTTCCCGATGCTCTGGTGTGGTACCATTAATTCCGCCCGGTGCTCGGGCGCAATGCCAGGGTACCCCCGTCAGTACTCCAGAGTAGTACCAGTACCCCCGTTGGTACTCCGGTGTAGCACCCGTATACGCCCGTCGGTACTCCGGGGTACACCTGCTGTCCCTACGGGCGCGCGGGTTTGGACACATCCTTGCTAACTGACTCTTTGCGTTAGGCCCGGTGTCGCTAGGCGACGTTCTGGGATAGAACCCGCTCCCACAGCAGTACTATGGGCCAGTGGCAGAAAGCTTTGTGATGCGCCGGAGTACTAACTGTTGTCCCAAACGGCACACGGTGTTAGATCTCAGCCTCCCATCCTGACCCTCCAGGGTAGGCCCAGTATCCCGACCTGATGCTCCGGTGTAGGCCTGGCGTCCCTTCCCGACGCTCTGGTGTAGTACCCGTAACCCCGCCCGATGCTCCAGGGTAGTACCCGTATACCCCCGTCAGTACTCCAGAGTAGTACCGGTACCCCCGTTGGTACTCCAGTGTAGCACCCGTATACCCCCGTCGGTACTCCGGTGTACACCTGCTGTGCCTACGTGCGCGCGGGTTTGGACACATCCTTGCTACCTGACCCTTTGCGTAAGGCCCGGTGTCGCTAGGCGACGTTCTGGGATAGAACCCGCTCCCACAGCAGTACTATGGGCCAGTGGCAGAAAGCTTTGTGATGCGCCGGAGTACATACTGTTGTCCCAAACGGCACACGGTGTTAGATCTCAGCCTCCCATCTTGACCCTCCAGGGTAGGCCCGGTAT